>NW_026852642.1:0-31814 GCF_026571515.1 Ruditapes philippinarum | reverse complement strand
TATGTTGAAATCATATCACAGCCTAATTAATTTTAACTTGAACAAGTGCTGTCAGCAGAGAGGTGTTGCTGACAAACATTATATATTTGATGTTACAAAAACATCCTTCAAGAAATAAACAATTAAGAGTAATTCTGAGAGTATTGGTTAAAAAAATGGCCATAATTCTGGCAAAATATCTAAGTTAGACTTATGGGCCAAAAAATGGCCATAATCCTGGCAAAATATCTAAGTTAGAGTTATGGGCCTTGGATAATTATGCTCTTCAGTTACTGTGTGAAGTTTCAATTATTCCCTTCAGTAGTTTTGGAGATACCAACTTGCATGCAAAAACTTACCAAAGTGTGACACCAATGCCTGGGTGTGTACAATAGCTCACAGTTGTAGACCATAATTGTATATTTAAGTGTTGCAAAGTCATTATTATCAATGAGGCATTCAATTTGTGGATTTCATGGACAGGCTTAATCCACATAATTGAACTTGACCAGTTATATATACTTTTATGTAATCAGAAAAGTGTATTGCTTATCAAAATGCCCGAAAATAAACAAAAGTAAATGTCACACACTTACATGGACATTTCATAAAATCACCATCTATCTGCTTGGTATTTTAATGTGCTATTGTCCTTGAATACAATGCCATATATGCCGTCCCACAAACACACTTGTCTAAACCTGTATTGCTGGTATCATGACACCAGCCACATGCTAGACTCACGTTTGTACAGATCTGTGCATCTTGTTGCTGAAATGGAAGAAATATAAACCTTTTCTCTACACATGCTGATCAACATTCCTGTAAGGTTTCCTGACTGTAGGTCAATTACTTTTTAAGCTACGTGCGACACAAAAAGAGAACGGACGGATGGACAAGGGTAAATCTAAATGCCCCGCCCCCTAAAGTGGGGGCACAATAACCAGAAACATTGCAGGAAACTGCAAGTACTGTCTCAACATGGATGCTGCTATCTTTTTTCCTTGGCTATATCCCGTACTGAATGGTAATATTTCTTGAAATCAGTTGCTATCAAAATATTGTCATTTTCTTGGTTATTTTTAGTAAAGTAATATATTTTGTATTTCTTATTATGAAAATGTCTCGTATGGAGCTAAAGTGTGTCACACTATTATACCTGTATAGTATACTGTATTAAATTTCATACAACAATAGAAGTATACAAGAGCGCCATGATGGCCCTGAAATCGCTCACCTGTATATAGGCCCCTGGGCCAATGCCAATTTTAAACCAGGGACTTTTATTTGAACAAACTTGGTAGACAGCCATAAGAAGATGTTTCATGATAAATATCTAAGCTCTAACTCTTTGGAGTTTTAAAAGAAGATTGTTTTAAGTTTTTACTATATACATATAGGAAAAGACAATGACCCCCCCCCCCTGAGGGGCCAATTTTGACCCCAGGGCTTTTATTTAAACAAACTTGGTAGACACTAACTAGAAAATATTTCATGCTTAGTATCTAAACTCTAGCTCTTTTGGTTCTTTAAAAGAAGATTTTTTAAAATTATACTCTATACAAAATAATGAAAATTAATGACCACCTGGGGCGGGGCCAATTTGACCCCAGGGCTTTTATTTGAACAAACTTGGTAGACATTCACTAGAAGAAGTTTCATGCTTACAGGGTTCCCACACTTAGATATTTTGAAAATTTAAGGACTTTTCCAGGACTTATTAAGGACCTTTTTTGATTTTTTAAGGACTTCTTAGTAGATTAAATTTCAAGTTATTTGATTTTTTGTCCTATCAATATGGTCATTGTAATGTTTAGAACAACATTTAATAACACCAATATAATATATGTAACTTTCATGACATAAATCTAACTCTATCTAAGAAATACATTCAGTGGTAATTTGTGACACATTCATTTTTAGTATATTTTGGCTATATTTGGGTATTTCATGCTACCCAAATATGGAGTGGTCAACTGGCTGTGCTCTGCCTTGACAATAGTTCATGAATGTAATACTATTGTTTAATTTATATTGATTTACCTTTGGCTTTTAGCATGGTTGTGAGCAATTAGGATAAAAACAAGAGGGCCATGATGGCCCTGAGGTCGCTCACCTGTATATAGGCCCCCCCCCCAACCCCCCCCCCAAACGTTGCAGGGCCAATTTAACCAAAGGGCTTTTATTTGCACAAACTTGGTAGACACCCATAAGAAGATGTTTCATGCTCAACATCTAAGCTCTAGCTCATTGGGCTATTTAAAAGAAGATTTTTTTAAAGTTTTTACTATACACATATAGTTAAAAACAATGACACCCCTGGGGCCGGGCCAGTTATGACCCCAGGGATTTTATTTGAACAAACTTTGTAGACACTTACTAGAATATGTTTCATGCTTAATATCTAAACTCTAGCTATTTGGGTTTTTTCAAAGAAGATTTTAAGTTTTTGCTATACACATATAAGGAAAATCAATGACCCGGGCCGGGGCCAATTTTGACCCCAGGTCTTTTATTTGAACAAACTTTGTAGACACTCACTAAAAGATGTTTCATGCTTAATATCTTAACTCTAGCTATTTGGGTTTTTTCAAAAAAGATTTTTTAAGTTTTTGCTATACACATATAAGGAAAATCAATAACCCCCGGGGCGAGGCAAATTTTGACCCCAGGGCTTTTATTTGAACAAACTTGGTAGACACCTATTAGAACATATTTGATGCTAAATATCTTAACCATAGCTCTTTGAGTTCTTTAAAAGAAGATTTTTTAAGTTTTTACTATATGCATATATAGGGAAAATCAATGACCCCCCGGGGCGGGGTCAATTTTGACCCCAGGGCTTTTATTTGAACAAACTTGGTAGCCACTTATTAGAACATGTTTCATGCTAAATATCTTAGCTCTAACTCTTTTGGTTCTTTAAAAGAAGATTTTTTAAGTTTTTACTATATGCATATAGGGAAAATCAATGACCCCCCGGGGCGGGGCCAATTTTGACCCCAGGGCTTTTATTTGAACAAACTTGGTAGACACTCACTAGAAGATGTTTCATGCCAAATATCTAAGCTCTAGCTCTTATGATTTTTTAAAAGAAGATATTTAAAGTTTTTTCTTTCAGTTGCCATGCCAACCAGAGTTCTGCATGGAATTAAATTCTTTGAACAATTTTTAAAGGTGACCACCAAAGGAACATTCCTGTGAAGTTTGGATGAAATTGGTCTTGTGGTTTATGAGGAGATATCATTTAAAGTAAAAGTTTACGGACGACGGACGAAAAGCGATCACAAAAGCTCACCCTGTCACTTTGTGACAGGTGAGCTAAAAATTGCCCAAGGAAACAACCAGACCTAGCTGTGAGCTTCCATCTTAGCACGGGCCAATCAAGCAAACTTGAGGTCAATTTGTGACTGTCTTATTAGATTTTCCAAACAAAACCGCCATAGTAACCAGAAAATAAATGTTGAATCTCATAATTGTCAAACTTGGCCTCCCAAAACACTTGTAAATCGAAAAATCATCAACATTTAAGATGCGAAAGTCAACATAAGGGGGCAGGGGACCTCAAAATGAAAAATTCTGTATTTCAGTGTGACCAGAAACACAATTCCAAATATTTCATAATCTGTTTCACAGGCAGATAACCAGTTTGACAGCATTATTCAATGATATATGACATACATTGAAGAAAATAATAGTTTGCATGCATTGCTCCTTCAAAAAATGACTGACAGCAATTTATATTTACCCCCAACAAGCCAAAATCACACCTAAAATATACCAATATGGGTAATCTTCATGAAGGTGCAGCATACTCCATAATCCGCCCGATTCCTTTAAAAATATCAGTAACACGCAGTGCAAGCTATGGCATTTTCAGAAATGACAAATAAAGTGTCTTTAATACGTTTAGATTTTTCACAAAATTTATCTGAAATTTCTTACTTGTTTGGCGCCAACTGTCAAAGCTTGATTTTTAACTTTTTCACCTCCATTCGGAGAGTCAGAAATACATACAAAGCTACCAAAATGCTTAGTTTCGGGTAAAAACCCAAAAATACATCTCATTTACTACACACAAACAAGAAAGAATTACAATGACAGAGAAATATCAGAAGTTATCAGTACCTTCAAAACACCATGTCTGAGTTATTAAAAAATTTGAATATGTCCCTTATCCCCTAATGTGCTAAGACCGCCATTTTGGTTGTTTGATTAACCTCCCCTTTTCCAGACTAATTCCCGTACCTTCCCGGACTTTTTTATGTATCAACACTAATTCCCGGATTTTTCAAGGCTGGGAGCTCCTGTTTTCAAATTCACGGACATTTCCCGTTTTCCCGGACAGCGTGGGAACCCTGTGCTTAATATTTAAGCTCTAGCTATTTGGGGTTTTTAAAACAAGATTTTTCAAGTTTTTACTATATACAAATAAGGAAAATCAATGACCACCCCCCCAGGGCCTGGCCAATTTTAACCCAAGTGCTTTTATTTGAACAAACTTGGTAGACACTGCCTAGTTGATGTTTCATGCCAAATATTTAAGCTCTAGCTCTTGCGGTTTTCTAAAAGAAAATATTTTAAGTTTTTACTATATGCAAATAAGGAAAATCAATGAACCTCAGGGTCGGGTAAATTTTGACCTCAGGGCTTTTATTTGAACAAACTTGGTAGACACCCACTAGAAGATGTTTCATGCTTAATATTTAAGCTCTAGCTATTTTGGGTTTTTAAAAAAAGATTTTTAAGTTTTTACTATATACAAATAAGGAAAATCAATGACCCCCCGGAGCGGGGCCAATTTTGACCCCAGGGCATTAATTTGAACAAACTTGGTAGACACTGACTAGGTGATGTTTCATGCCAAATATTTTAGCTCTTGCGGTTTTCTAAAAGAAGATTTTTTAAGTTTTTTCTTAATTTCTTTTTATCTATTGTGATATCATAGCACATTGATTTTGTTGTCATATTATCTATTGTGATATCATAGCACATTGATTTTGTTGGCATATTATCTATTGTGATATCATAGCACATTGATTTTGTTGTCATATTATCTATTTTGATATCATAGCACATTGATTTTGTTGGCATATTATCTATTTTGATATCATAGCACATTGATTTTGTTGGCATATTATCTATTTTGAAATCATAGCTTATTGATTTTGTTGGAATATTATCTATTTTGATATCATAGCACATTGATTTTGTTGGCATATTATCTATTTTGATATCATAGAAAATGTTTAAAGTATCAAAGGTAATTCATTTTGATGGTAATTTTCTTTTAGGAACACCTCGCCTTTCGCGAGTTGAAAGGGCTCAATTAGTAATGTAAACGATAGTTTATAGTGTGATGTGAATGTTATTATTTGACATCCATTGCAAAATAAAATCTTTTTCGTAAAATTATGACTATATAAGGTTAAAACTGTGTTAAAAATTGCTAAATGAAGTTCATGTTACTAAATATAATCAAGTGCCTTGGGAAGAAATGTAACTTCCATATTTCTTTTTAACGCGACTTTATTCGATAAGTTATCGATTATGTCCCATCCGACTGAACCGATGATCGATTGGGAGAAATTTCATCCGATTTCCATCACTAATCATAGCACATTGATTTTGTTGGCATATCAAAATAGATAATATGCCAACAAAATCAATGTGCTATGATATCAAAATAGATAATATGCCAACAAAATCAATGTGCTATGATATCACAATAGATAATATGACAACAAAATCAATGTGCTATGATATCAAAATAGATAATATGACAACAAAATCAATGTGCTATGATATCAAAATAGATAATATGACAACAAAATCAATGTGCTATGACATCACAATAGATAATATGCCAACAAAATCAATGTGCTATGATATCACAATAGATAATATGACAACAAAATCAATGTGCTATGATATCACAATAGATAATATGACAACAAAATCAATGTGCTATGATATCAAAATAGATAATATGACAACAAAATCAATGTGCTATGATATCAAAATAGATAATATGACAACAAAATCAATGTGCTATGATATCACAATAGAATAATATGACAACAAAATCAATGTGCTATGATATCAAAATAGATAATATGACAACAAAATCAATGTGCTATGACATCACAATAGATAATATGACAACAAAATCAATGTGCTATGATATCAAAATAGATAATATGACAACAAAATCAATGTGCTATGATATCAAAATAGATAATATGACAACAAAATCAATGTGCTATGACATCACAATAGATAATATGCCAACAAAATCAATGTGCTATGATATCACAATAGATAATATGACAACAAAATCAATGTGCTATGACATCACAATAGATAATATGCCAACAAAATCAATGTGCTATGATATCAAAATAGATAATATGACAACAAAATCAATGTGCTATGACATCACAATAGATAATATGCCAACAAAATCAATGTGCTATGATATCACAATAGATAATATGACAACAAAATCAATGTGCTATGATATCAAAATAGATAATATGACAACAAAATCAATGTGCTATGATATCAAAATAGATAATATGACAACAAAATCAATGTGCTATGACATCACAATAGATAATATGACAACAAAATCAATGTGCTATGATATCACAATAGATAATATGCCAACAAAATCAATTTGCTATGACATCACAATAGATAATATGACAACAAAATCAATGTGCTATGATATCACAATAGATAATATGCCAACAAAATCAATGTGCTATGATATCAAAATAGATAATATGCCAACAAAATCAATTTGCTATGACATCACAATAGATAATATGACAACAAAATCAATGTGCTATGATATCAAAATAGATAATATGACAACAAAATCAATTTGCTATGATATCAGTAATCACAATAGGTATGGTATCATAATGATCACGTGACCAGATTTGATACTGTTAAAAAGTACTGTTACCTATGTAACAATACAAAATTCATAGTTACATGGTACACTTGCATTAACAGTTAGAATAACTCCCAGAGGCCTATGGGAAATTAAGATTTCAAAAAAGTGAGGGGTAATAACATCATTTATCCACTATGACATCATAATTTATATACTATGACATCGTAATTCATACATAATGACATAATAATAGATGATATAACATTATAATTAAAATGCTATAATAACAATGATTTGACATCACAAAATATGTTATTACATCATTATTTAAGTTTTGACAATGGAAAGAAGCATTATAATTAAAATGCCAATATCACAATTGATATAACAACTTAAGATATAGCAAAAAATGCATCAACATCCCAGTATCTCTGAATGACAGCAAAGCAAGTGGTGTAACATAATTATTGTTCATTCTTGCATCATACGTACCTGTCTTTTTGAGTGGCTGCTGTGTCATTCTGTAAGATCTTGATCTTCTCTCTCATTTCTGCCGCTTTCTGTGTACATGTCTGAATAAAGTTCACACACTTGTTAAGCTCATTCTTTATAACATCATACAATTTGGCAAAATCTTTTAACATGCAATTTAAAGTCACCCATTAAAATACCTTTTCTGTAATTTGTACAGATTACATATCTAAGTTTTATTAATTAAGAATTTTTATGGCACACGAATTGCTAAAAATTCATGCTTAATTATGACTTGGAAAATAACTAAATAGAAAACACTTTGACTTCAATCCAATTCTTTCTATCAAAAAATGTAATAAATAAATATCATTCTAACATGCTTCACACTATTCCCCTATCAGACAGATAAGGCAATCAAGTGCAGTTTTACGCATCAAATTCAAATGCTTACATGTCATACGACATCAGATATGAAGTTTATAAGCCAAATGACGTCAGAAAAATTAATTCTACACTCAATGTAGTTCAACATATTTTTATCAATTTTCTTTTTTAAACTGATGTTAGAAAGGAAATAAATTTTAATTTTTCTTACAAAATAGTAAAATAATGCACAGTTTATTATTCAAATGCTTTATAATTAATTACTCAGGCACATTTTGATAATATTCCAGTGCGAATTTGAACACAGTGCATTATTCTATAACAATGCCATCAAAATTGATACCTGTTTCCTAAATAGACCCTTTGTTCAAAGTGAAGTAGATTATAAGTATGTATAGTTATGTCTAACATATAAATCTATAGTAACAATATCAACATTTCATAGAAACTTACTTGACTTGACATCTCAGCACGCATGAAATCTCGAGCTTTCTGTTCCCTTTCATCAGCCTAATGAATCATTTTGTAAGCAACTTTAAATATCTACATTTTATATTCAAATACATGTGCTTGACATGCTTATATAAACAAGTTGTCACCTTATTGCAGTAACGAGTTAAGTCCATCTAAAATTAATAGGAGTTAACCAGTTATTGCACTAAGGTGACAAATTATGAGTAAGAATGAAACAAAGAATAAAACAGAGTATTCAAAACAATAATGATCAAGGATGTATATAGTGAATGAACTGTAAAAGTGCATATATCTGTGTCTTGAAAAGTTAGAGATTCTGAAACTCCAGATATTTTGCATGAGGCAATATTAGCAAATCATGAAAGGGCAGAATTTAAAGGGACTCCACTGAGGTTTAAAAGCCTAAAAACATAGCAATAGAATTTCTTACATAAATGAACTGGGGCGCTTTAAACAGAAATATATGCAAAGATAGTTAAGAAATATACCTTAAAATAAATCGAAAATCGTAGTTTTATGCTTATCTTAGCCTAATTTGATTAAAAAGCGTTTTTCATTTTGGGTCATTTTTTTACAATTTTAATAATTATTATGGCAAAACAAAGTGCGCAAATGATCTGAAAGATTGCATAAAGATTCGTGGTCTACACCTACATCAAATGGTACATTTATCTGGAAAAAAATATTTTCAGTCCCATCATGCAAACAAGAGGGCCATGATGGCCCTGAAGTCGCTCACCTGTATATAGGCCCCAGAGCGGGGCCAGTTTAAACCCCAGGGCTTTTGTTTGAACAAACTTGAGAGACACCCATTAGAAGATATTTCATGCTAGACATCTAAGGTTTGGCTCGTTGAGTTTTTAAAAAAAAGATTTTTTAAGATTTAACTATACACATATAGTTAAAAGCAATGACACCCCTAGGGCGGGGCCAGTTTTGACTCCATTTGACACTCACTAGAAGATGTTTCATGCTTAATATCTAAACTCTAGCTATTTGGGTTTTTTTAAGTCGATCTTTTGCATATTTAAAATCTTTTTGTAGCACTTCCATTTCTCGATCCTTCTCATTCAAATATGATTTTTTGTTTTTGTTTCTCAATATCATTGTCCATGTCTCCTCCTCCAGCAAGTTACAACATTTATACTTACATTTAGGCAATATACCTATGGTAATTGAAACAGTTGGGAATTAAGTTACAATGTTCTTTAAGCAAAAAATCCTTATTCAAGACCTTACTTAAATTTTACTTTATTGTGTAATGAAAGAAAAATTTGTACACATAGTTATTCAGAAGTGTAAAAAGTTTCAGATTTTCTTACATCTTTTTTCTTCCCAGTTTATCAGCTTCTTTTGCATTCTGGTTTGGAACAGTGTTAACTTGTACACACTTCAGTGTTGTTATATTTTCTGGTCCTTCGGGATCATTGATGCCAACACTATAAAGTGTTGAGAATTGAGTACCACTCAAGCCGGTGCTAGGGGGCGTGAGGGATGTTGCACTTATTCATTATCCCTCATGTGCAGACTCAATCAAACCGAGTCTGCAATTCTTATGTTATTTTGTTGTTATTAATGCTTCCGAGGGATCACTTTGTTTCCAGAATTTTGTACCAAATCACCCTGTCAATATATAAATCTGATTTTAAAAATTACATTTTATTATAGCCATTTCTTTTCTTCTTTTTTGTATAAGAATTATAAGATTATATAGTCTGTTAATCAAAGAATAATAAATAAAATGTAATGTCTGTTCAGGAATCACCAGGGTTTTTTTCCCTGAAGAATTAAATAAATTTTGACAAAATACTGAATATATGACAATCTAAATTTTTTTTACAGAATGCACTCACTAAGTATCAAAATAACTCCAAAAAAAAGTTTATTTTTATTTTCTTAAACAAAAAAGTAATACTTACAATAATTATTTGAAAATACCAACTTTAACTTGTTTGTTAATATTTTCAAAATGTTTTAAATTTCATAGAATTTTAAAACCAACTTTTGGCCTAATCTTTATCTTTTCCTCTTTGAAATGTATATATAAAAATAAAGCCTCCTTATTTCTTTAAGAAAATCCATTACTACTGTTACAGATCAACAATTTACACCGTTAGTGTATTGTACAAGAATGGTAAGGCTAACCTGAAGATTTTCCTTTTTTTTTCAGTGAGTTTTTCATATTCTTTACTAACCATGCTTGTTTCAAAAACAACAACCCTTCAAATGTTTTGAAGATACCAACTTGCACATAAAAATTTAACCAAAGTGTGACAGCCATGCCAAGATAGATGCCGGCACCTGGATGAGCACAATTGCTCAAGTGAAGACAATAGACAAGCTAAAAATAAATATAACTACTTCAAATATATTATCAAATAATTTTGCTTTAAGACACATTTGCACAGGCCGAATTCCTGAAAACTATACAAATGTGTTGTAAAATTGTATTATTTCATATTGTCACATATCAAATGAGTATTTGCTTGGAGCCAATGATTAAATTTCTTTCCAGCTTTTGGCATTCTAGAGTACTCTCATTCCATTAATTTCTTCTCCTCTGTAGAGTTATAATATATCAAAATTATTACAATTTTAAAGGAGTCAAAATAACAAAACAACAATAAAGAATTACAAATACATGTGAGAGTAAATTAGAAATGATTATGGATGCTAACAAATAAATGTTTAAAAAAAGACAATAACACAAAGTAAACAAGAGCATCGTTAGGCGGAGCATTATATGCCCGGAAGTGATTTTCTTTTTTAGTAAAGATGAAGCATTTGTCAGACATTGGAATTAAATAAAGTATTACCTCCTTCAAATAACAATCCTCTAAGGGAGTTTGAATATTGTGGGCCAAATGGAACTTAAGTTATGCTCTGTAAACTGTTTTTTCAGTTTAAAGGTAATAGTAACCTTGACCTTTGATCTTGTGATCCCAAAATCAATAGGGGTCTTCTACCCGATATGGACAATCATCCCATGAAGTTTTAACACTGTTGGCCAAATGGAACGGAAACTGTTTTCAGATTTAAGGTAATAATGTAAAGTAACCTTGACCTTTGACCTTGTGACCCAAAATCAAAATATGGGTCTTCAACTCAATATGGATAATCATCTTATGTAGTTTGAATATTTTGGGCCAAATGGAACTTAAGTTATGCTCCGGAAACCAAATTGCTACCGGACGGATGGACATTCTAACAGTAGAGTAATAATGTGGCTACTCTCTTGTTCTCTCTATTGTTCTTTTTAGCCAAACAAAAGAAAACAGCCACAAAAAAGCATTAAGAAAAAAAGGGACACCAAAAAAGGAAAAAAACAGTTCCCCTATTGAAAAATTTTGATTTTTCAAACTCATGCCCTTTTTGGTTTGTTAAAGGGCCATTGTAATACTTTAACAGTTTTTTGTCTCATTTTTAAAACCCTCGTTTTTTGAAACCCTTTTGGAAAAAATTACAGCTTTCTTTTAACTCTAAAATTTTAACGATAAATTTTCACAGAGCTTTCCTTTTGGTCTGAGAAAAACAAACGGGGGTCTCATTCTCCCGGGTTTTTAAAAAAAAAGGCCCCGAAAGGGGAATAAATTAAAAAATTCTTTGAAAATCTTTAACACATTAAAGGTTAAAGATAAATTCAGTATCAATTTGCTAAAAAATTTAAAAATTGTTTAAAATTAAAGAAAAAATTCAAAAATGAAAATATTGAAAGGTTTTAACGGATGAAAATTTTTCAACCTTTTTAGTCAATCCTGGGGGTAAAAATATTTTTCAAATTAAGGTAACAAAACAATTAATGCAATTTTTCTGTAAAGATGGTTAAAATAAAACATGTTACATATTAACAGCTGTTTGTTTATGGAAAAACTAATTTGTACATTGTAGATTATCTGCTAAAAAGCAAGTTGAGAAACAGCAAAAGTGTATCAGTGACTTGACAAATCAATTTAGTTACTTACTTACTTTTTAAGTATTTCATGTAACTCTGTGTACTTTGCTTTCAAATGGGCAATTTTGGTACCAGTCAGCTTTCCTTCATGAAATAACTGAAATATTCCAGTATGTTATAAACATTCTTTTCCATAGCAACTCACTAATGATACTTGGTAATATGGCCTGTCTAATTTAATAATCATTTTAAACCAATCTGACCATTTAAGAAAAAGCATTGTCACCAGCTAATAATCAATTTTCATTAACAGTGTTGAGTGAGCACATTTATATTCACATAAGTTTATTTCAATTTTGCAGCAATATATCTATCTCTTCAACATTTCAATTATTAAACAAGAGTCCTACAGAATTATTATTGAAAGAACATTACCATTACAGACAGACTATTGTAAAAAGTCAAAATGATAAAGATAACATACAGAATATATCTTAATTAAGGTTAAAATCTCATTTTTCCACAAAGTTTTTCAATAAACACATATACAGAAACTTCAAGAAAAGTCATTTTAGTGTGATTTGAGTACATAAGATCATTTTAATATTTTTGTCATTATTTTTCCTGAATATTCCTTTAATGGGGTCTTTTTCATAGTCATTTGCAAAACTATACACATAAGGAAAATCAATGACCCCTGGGACGGGCCAATTTTAACCCCAGGGCCCTTATTTGAAATTGGATTGAACAAACTTGGTAGACACCAATTAGAAGATGTTTCATGCTAAATATCTTAGCTCTAGCTCTTTGGGATTTTTCAAAGAAGACTTTTTAAGTTTTTACTATATACATAAAGGGAAAAACAATGACGCCCCTGGGGCAGGGCCAATTTTGACCCCAGGGCTTTTATTTGAACAAACTTGGTAGACTTTGACTAGATGATGTTTCATGCCAAATATTTCATCTCTAGCTCTTTCTGTTTTTTTTTAAGGAGATTTTTAACTTTTTCTTTCGGTTGCCATGGCAACCAGAGTTCTACATGGAACTAAATTCTTTGAAAAGATTTTAATGTTCACTACCAAAGGCACATTCCTGTGAAGTTTGGATGAAATTGGCTTATCAGTTTATGAGGAGATGTCGTTTAAAGTAAAAGTTTACGGACGGACGCCGGACGGACGAAAAGCGATCACAAAAGCGATCACAAAAGCTCACCATGTCACTTTGTGGCAGGTAAGCAGCACTGAACTTTTCATTATAAATTAAGTAATGCTTCTTAATTACAGCTGCTACAAGGAAAAACATATAATATTTGACTTACTTATTAAAGGGACTCCACTGAGGTTTTTTGACATGATGGGACTGAAAGTATTTTTTTGAGATTAATGCTCCATTTGATGTAGATCTAAACTTATAACTTATGTGCAAAATTTCAGATCATTAGCTTGCTCCGTTTTTCTAGAATAATTATTATAATAGTGAAAAATGACCCAAAATTGAAAAGCGTTGAAACGCTTTTCATTCGAATTGAACTGAGAATTAGCACAAACATGATTTTCAATGTATTTCTTGTGTATTTCTTGGTTATATTTTATTAATATTTCTGTTTCAAGTGCTCATGTTAATATCTATGTGAAAAAAATTTTTTTTTTATGTTTTTAAGCTTATAACCCTCAGTGGAGTTCCTTTAAATGATAGCAATAGTACCATACAGAAATTAACTGTAAATAAACAGCTTTTGTTTAACTTATGAATCTACTCTTATACTGATAAATTCATTTCAGGTATGAAAAACTCTGTTAATCTTTCTTAAAACATGAAAACTGTATCCATTTACTTGAAATTATATATTGTAACTTAAACACTATCATGAAGATTTACAACATAGTATAACATTTTTGCAAATTACCTTAATTACATATTTACAGTTGAACTTTGTCAGCTCTTCCTTGGATAGCTTGAATACCTCCCTTGCCTTGACCTCATTGCCCAGTCTTTGCCAACTTCCTTTGTAATATATATTGTTCTACCTCGGATCGCTAAAACACAGATTGCTGGAACACTCGAACCTGATCGCTGGTCACTTCTGCAGAAATATAGTGAAAATCACATCTCGGTAGAACACAATAAGACAACAAAAGTTGTGGGTTAACATGTTCTAAATTAGTGACAATTAGTGTCACATGTTTTCAACACCTTGTGATTGTGATAAAGGCAATTAAGGTTAATTGATACAAAATTAGAGGTGTTGTTACCAATTTGTTTGTTATGATAATATTGTTTATTTGCTGTGTTAATTAACGATACAAAGAAAATACAATGTGAAATAAATAACTTTTTCCAAGTGTTATTGGCTTACTTTAACTATAAAACTCAGTTTTCAAATGCCAGTGAAAAGAAATAATAGAAAAAAAAACTTTCTGTTAGTTTGTAGTATTTGAAATGCCGGACTGGTTAACTACAGATATAAAATATGCAATAAATCAAAGAGATTATTTTGAAAGTAAAGGTTACTTTGAACAGTACAAGATCTGGAGAAATAAAGTAAAGACACTTATCAAAACATCAAAAAAAACTTTTTTTACAGAAAAAATAAATAACAATAGGAAAAATGATCCTAAAACTCTGTGGAAAAATCTTTAAGATTTATCAGGTACATCTGTAATACATCCAACTAATTTCATCAATGACGATCAGGGCAACCCTATTTCAGATCCAGTCCAAACAGCTAATACTTTTAATGACTATTTTATTAACATATTTCAGTGTATGCAACTCACACTCCCAGAAATTTAGAATGACAGCCAAGAAAATTCAAACTTTTCTTCTAAATTTGAAATACCACTTCTAACGAAAGAGTTTGTTCAAAAAAGAGTTACTAAATCTTGACGAAAGCAAGTCTACAGGTCTGGACGGACCTAAATACCTAAAAATGTCAGCTGACATCATAGCAAATCGGCCTTCGTGATTATATTACTACGCATTTGAACTCAAACCGTGCATTATTCTACAACAATGCACTCAGAATTGATATCTATTTCCTAAATAAAAATGCTTTTACTTGTTGCTTTAAAATGCTTTGTAAACTATACAATCGAGGGTGAAAACATAACAGCGCATATACAAGTAGTCCCTAACTGGTGTTTATTGGCAGTATAACACCAGTTTTTTTCCTTCTTTGTCTATAGTGACAAAATCACGCGAGTGTTAGAATTGTAATTTTGAAATGCCTTGTTCACTGTATTTTTTTTGTGCACTTCATTTAATTATTATCATTATTGTCTTATTTTCAATATCAAAATAATTATGTTAATGTTATTGCATAATATTTCATGTTATTCACAACTATATGATTGTAAATATGTACATTTTATGAGGCCCACAGGGTAGATTGCCTTTGTTGCAACTGTGTAGCCTCTTGAAATAAAGTCTTTATTATTATTATTATTATAATAAAAACATGCATAACACCATGATCCCAATTTATAACACATATTTAAATGTTTTTATTGTATCTACTGTCTAAGTCGATATATTGTCGATATTCGTCTCTCGTTATATCATTTATGCAAAATTTTCCATCAATGACAGCCCTAGTGTACAGTTAATACTCATTTGAAAACACTGTAATGTATTTTTTACGACAATATTTCTTAATATTTAGAAGAAATGACATTTTCGACAAACTGATGTACTAACAAAAAAATAAACGTATAAACGTATTTAACTTTTATTTTACTTTGGAAACGTATTTAACATTCGCCTGATGTCTGTAAGGTGGAAAACCTTCAGACATATGTCAGATGTAAGATATAATACAATACATGATAATAGTTCAACCTCGGTTAGCTGTAACTACAGATCTCTGGAATAAATGTGCTGGCCCTCCTAGATTGAGCAAATATATTTCAATCTTACACTAAACTAAACAAATTTTCTTTTTATTATATGCAAAGAAACGTTTTAAAAAGACTTTAAACCTAATACTGAATGAAAAGCGCGCCAAATAATAATACAACGTGACGTCATTTACGACGTCACGTCATTAAGTTGGTACCCAGTTCTGTGCACGCTGGTATTTCACTGAAACAACGTAAGGGGCTTAAATTCAAAACAGTGAAATTATCAAAGTGGTAATTTCACTGTTTCAAACAGTGAAATTACCAGTTTTATATCACTGATATATTTCTATAAACCACCGAAAAGCATGTAATAAATAATATTATCCAAGCATTTTCAAAATACAACTTCAGTTTTCATAGCCTACCTATCAGGCCAGGAAAATTTAACCTTAAAAGGAATTTAACCTTGGAATTTAGTAACTTGAGATATTTAGCTTAGCTACCATGTACTGACATCAGGCAATCACTGAAGATCATCTCTGAGAACAAGTGAGCTAAAATTGGTTAATTAGTATTGTAATGCCCTTGAAATTTTACCTTTTGTGATTTCACTGAATTTCAGTATTGTTTATTTCTACTTTCACTTTCATTTTGAGAATTTTTACTGGCGCAAACACAGTAAATCATGTGGTGTCCTAATGAAACTTACAGGACATCAAAGTTAATCTACGTGCCAGCAATTTAATCCTTCCTGATTCTGGAAGCTTTTCTTTGAATGTTCTCCTTGGTACTGTAGAATCCTGTGTGTTTTATCAGTGTTTGTGACTTCTGTCAAAAAAGTTAATTCCTTTATTTCACACTAAAGATGTTAAAGTTTGGTTGTATATGATGCAGCTACAATTAATATGTAAATCTACGTTATAAATTCATCGGAATTTAATTGCAAACATTGCATACTCGTATTTATGATAAATTGTAATGCACTTTTCCATGTCGGCCATGTTGGACTATAACGTCTACTGCTATTACGTAGCAAGGGATAGTTCTTTATCCTATGATAATAATTTGTTAACTTATATAGTCACTTAGAAAATGTAATATTTTAATGTGATTATTCTTATTATAAGTTTTGATGTATATACTGTTGATGAGGTGCCTATTTTTGGCGAAGAAGATATCCCATAAAATTATTGTGGAGCCCACAGAAAAAGCTGTGGAGCATTCCTTCCACAAGAAAAGCTGTGGGACGTCTTCCCACGAAAAAACTGTGCAGCCCACAAAATATCTTTGGAGCGTTCTTTCCACAAAGTTGTGGAATGTGTGGGGACTGTGGCATATAAATAGCCAGCTTTCCTTCAGTCAGGAGCTTCAACACCAAAATTTAACTGTGTGCACCGTTTTGGCTATTTCTTCAAAATTCTCTATACTTTGGCATTTATTCGAAATTATTCAGGTGCACAAAGTTTTTATTAATTTATCTTTGATGTTTTAAGATTTGACATTATTTTTGTGAATTTTAAGTTTTGTTTTGATTAGAAACTTTATTGAGGGAACTTGAGATTGTAACTTAAAACAATATTTTTATGTGGATCTTACGATTTTTGCGACATAATAGCTGACAGTTAATTTATATATTTGCTTGATTAAGCTGTTTAATAAAACTTTAGAAACTTTAAAAGGTATTTGTAATTTTTCCCTCCTTAATTTCCTGACGTTGAGGTTCAAACTTTATGAATGCTCTGCAGACACTAAATAAGCAGATGACATGTAATGTAATCACGGCGAGCAGTCAAAAAAAAATAACTGTCTACATAAAAACAACACACAGCCATAGAGGGCAGTTGCTGTCTTCATAATCAAATATTGCTTTTACCTCATTCTCATACTGATAGAAGAGATCACCATCATTCCAACACAAACTTCTGTCTGAAAAATGCCATCTGAAACTGTAATAATACTTAATGGAGAAATGGGTAAATACAGAATCAGATGTTTTAAAGAAAACCACAAAAGAAAAATGACTATATATTGACTATATATATATATGACTAATATATTGGCCAAATTTTGTACCATGAATTGTTTAATAGGTATAGTAGCAGGAACTTTGCCCGAGGATTGAACTAAGGGCCACTGGATAAATAATCTGATGCTCTCTCTATTGAATGTCCAACTAAATACATCAGTTTAATAACAAAGTTTTAGAAAATTTCTTAAAATTGAAACAAAAACATTGTTGAAGATCATTTTAAGCATTGAATTATTAAAGATAACGTTTAACGGCGACACTTTAATTGCTGCAAAGTTATCACAATTTAAGCACATTTCAATAATTTGAGAGTACTAATGACTCCAGTTTTGTTTTGTTTGGCAGAAATTTGTTGATGGATAATGTCAAATCATGAAATGAAATAAACAAAATTGCCTGTCCAACATTATCACAACTTGAAACCTGAAAGCCCTGCAAATTATCCTATTATATAAATATTTGAATATTGTTTACTGGGTTCAAAATAGACACCATGCTATTTCTAATGTCTGGACAGATAAAAATTCTTATCAACAGTTAATAAATTCAATTAATGTCTCCCGTTATTTAAGTGTGATAAATTCTTACCTGTACTTTCTTCACATTTCATAATAACATGGATTATAAAATATGTCTGAATAGTTGGTCAAGGGATCAAAATATGAGTTGTCTCCCTTCCACTGATTATACATGTATATATGTAACTTCTCCTTCTCAATCCTGAAGTCAAGTAAGGGATTTCCATGGAAAATAAGAGGCTGGAGTATTTGGAACAAAATTTTCCAGCCTTTTCCAGCCTGAAGCTGAGAAAAAAATGGGCTGGAAAAACAGGGAAAAAACATGGAACATTTTTCCATGCTGCATGGAATATTTTCCATGTTTTCCATGGAAAAGCATGGACTTTATTCCATGCTTTTCCATGTACATGGAGTATTGGAACAAAAGTATGGATTTTTTTCCAGGGTATTCCATGTGTCTGCCAACCATAGAGGCTGGACTTTTTACCATGGTAAATAGTCCAGCCTTGATGGAATAACATGGAAAAAAATCCAGCCTAATTCCAGCCTCCCTGAATGTTCTTAAAATTTTAAAATTATCTGACGGAATTCAGCACAGGAATGTTTGGGGTGGAATTTTTATTAGTTTAACATGATCAAATATTTCTTTCACAAAAATTTAATACATATCCTTTAGTCCAAATACAGAATAGAACATCCTACATTCACTATAGCACAAACAGTTTTTTTTCTAGCTGCAGGTTTGGTAGCTAGGTTCATGTTGACTTATAAATTTTAGCAATTATTTTGCTCTTAATCTGTCAATGAGAAACTGTTTTAATCTTAAATTTGTTTCAAGTGTTTCTGATTATTTAAATTACTATTTCTTTTATTGATGTCCATTTTTAGTCCTCTGCCTGTGTTTCCTAGAACTTCTTGTGGTTGTGCTCACCTTTAAAGATAAAATTCATAATAAATTTAACACAGATGTGGTAATGACTTATGTTTTATTGCATATAAATATTATGCAGTTATATATCGTATCTTTTAATAACATCAAATCTAATGTTTCAAATGTATTAACTATTAAATATTAACTATGCTTATGCATATTCAAAAATACTAAAGCAATGCAGTATATCTTATTTCAAAGTGCACAAGTGTTTAAGAATTTCTCTGTACATGTATAAGAACAAGATATGTTTGTAAAACATGTATGCCCCCTATCAGCAGCCAATTAGTCATGTGATAAGGTTATTATGCATGACTTCTGACCCAGTGATCAAACAATTAATAAGGGTTATCAAGTATCTACTGGTCATGACCTTAACCTTTGACCCCTTGACCCAAAACTCAATAGGGGTCATCTGCTGGTCACGACCAATCATCATACAAAGTTTGATGTTCTTAGGCCTAAGCGTTTTAAGTTAATTGATCGGAAACCGTTTTTACCTTCAAGTTCAATGTGACCTTGACCTTTGACCCCTTAACCCCAAAATCAATAGGTCATCTGCTGGTCATGACCAATCACCATACCAAGTTTGAAGTTCCTAGGCCTAAGGGTTCTTTAGTTATTGATCAGAAACTGTTTTAACATACAAGGTCAATGTGAACTTGACCTTTGACCCCAAAATCAATAGGGGTCATCTGCTGGTCATGACCAATCACCATGCCAAGTTTGAAGTTTCTAGGCCGAAGCGTTCTGAAGTTATTGATTTGAAAGCATTTTTACCTACAAGGTCAATGTGACCTTGCCCTTTGACCCCTTAACCCCAATATCAATAGGGGTCATCTGCTGGTCATGACCAATCACCATACCAAGTTTGAAGTTCCTAGGCCTAAGGGTTCTTTAGTTATTGATCGGAAACCGTTTTTACCTAAGAAGTCAATGTGACCTTGACCTTTGACCCCTTGACCCCAAAATCAATAGGGTTCATCTACTGATCATGACCAATCACAGTGTTGCATCTAGGCCGCGCGATTGCGCGATTCGCGCATATTTTTTGCAGATCGCGCATTTTAATGAAGTCAATGCGCGCCAAGTCGCGCATCAAACGATCTTTTCAACTTAATTCAGTTTATTTTCTTCGTATTTTGAACGCTTCTGCCATGTTTGTTTTCACTCGCGGTAATGACTAAAACACAAACTAAATAGCGTGTAGCAGCCGACCGGGTCATCTCGCGTGTGTATTGACGGTTGATCTGTGCACTTAAATAGTATTCGTCAGTGTCTTATTTTTTGTTTATATTTCCGTTCTTGAGCAGACGAAAGCAAAATGTCTAAACGTAAAATTAATGATTTTTTTTCGGTAAGTCAGTCGACTTCTGAAAGTGAACCATCCGCTTCTAAACAAAATAAAAGTGCTGATTCTTGTGAGGAAGAATTTTGTAAAAATTCGGACCCGGTCGATTCTACTACCACTACGGAGCCTAAAAAAAAGAAAGCAAGTAACTTTCAAAAAACGTGGCTAAATGACTGGCCGTGGCTGAAATTAAATGAAAAGGGGGCAATGTTATGCAAATATTGCATCGCCCACGGTCTAAAGAATACTTTCACTACCGGCTGTACAAATTTTAGAACTTCTACATTGACCCGTCACGCCGAATCAGCTGATCACAGGGCAGCATTAATTGCTAATTCTTCATGTAAATCTCTTGAAAAAACTGTGGCCACGGTAATTTCAAAGAAGGAAGAGTCCGTTATTAGTGCTATAAATGCTGTTTATTGGTTGGCTAAAGAGAACATAGCAACTTATAAGTATTCATCACTACTTGAACTTTTAGAAATAGAAGGGTGTGAATCAGTTAAGAACTTAAATTCTGCAAAGAATGCAACTTATAAATCTAGGACTATTGCTGAAGAGATGCAACAAGCAATTGCAGACACTATTCAGACTGACATTCTAAATGATATGAAAAAAGCCAAATTCATTGCTGTCATGACTGATGAAAGCACTGACATTTCAGTAACAGGTAAACTCATAGTGTATGTCAGGTTTGTTGATGAAGAGTTTAATGTAAAATCTCATTTTTTGGGCAATTTTAATGTCTCCGAAAAAGATGCTGGTACAATTACAGAATGTATCATTAAAGCATTGAGAGAAAGAGGTGTTTCCCCAGACAAGATACTTTGCTTAGGATCAGATGGAGCTAGTGTAATGACTGGGAAAAAGAGTGGTGTTGCTGCCCGTCTGAAAAATGAATCCCCTTACCTTATAAACATACACTGCATTGCACACAGACTTGCCTTATGTACAAGTCAAGCTGCCAAGAAAATAGACTACATGCAACAGTACAAGACTACTCTCACTAATCTTTATTACTATTTTAAGTCATCATCTGTTAGGAGTGGTCGTCTGGCAAAACTTCAGCAAATCCTAGAGCAACCCCAAATTAAAGTAAGGGAAATGCATGATATTCGTTGGTTCTCATTTTACAATGTGTTAGAGGGAATTTACAAGTCTTGGAGCTCCCTTGTTTCATACTTTGATGGCACTGAATTGTCCCGTGATCCCAAAGCAACTGGTCTGAGGAAGTCAATACTTCAGTATCAATTTCCTGCTCTTACCTGGTGGTTGATGGATGTTATCCCAATTGTAACCTCACTAAACTTGGTTTTTCAAAAGGAAAACCTTGACATTGGTGCTATCAAACCAGCTGTAGCCACTGCTGTGTCATCTTTAAATTACCTCAAGGACAATGAGGGTCATTATTTTAAAGAATTCAAAGAATTATTTCAGAATGGTGAATTATTTGGCCATAAATTACAAAATGTAGATAAACAAGAAAACAAAGTGGTTTCTACAATGAAAACTTTTATTGACAATTTAATAGAAAATATAAATACAAGATTTCCTTCAGACAGTGTTTCAGTCCTGAATGCCTTTGACTGTCTTGGTTTTAGGGATTTGTCCTTCATACCCAAGTCTGAACTCAAGGATTATGGCACTGACAAGCTAGAAGTGTTGTTAGACCACTATGGGCAGTCCCATGGAAATGATCATGAGCCACTAGTCAATGCTGACCTCACCAGACAGGAGTATGAACTGTTGAAGCAATTAGTCCTTGAGAAGAGGTATCCACGTGATCAACTGCAAGTTATGTGGAAAATTATAAGTGAGTGCCATGGTGAAATCTTACCAAACATGTTGTTGCTGGCAAAAATAGCATTAACTATTCCTGTGCAAACTGCAATCTGTGAGCGTGGCTTCTCTGCACAAAACAACATCAAGGACTCTAGCAGAAATCGTCTAGGGGAAGCACAGCTAATGACTCTAATGACAATTTCCATAGAAGGCCCACCCTTGAAAGACTTCAATGCTTCTAAAGCACTAGTTGAGTTTAAAACTAAGAAAAACAGAAGAATCTTTCAGAACTTTTCAGTGGCAGGAATGAATGAGAACAAATAAACTCTGAAACTCAAAGATAAACATCTAGTCATGTTTACTATAATACCTGTTTTAAAGTTAATAAGAAATGTTGAACTACCAGTAACTGTTTGAAAGTTTGAGATTTGAAAGTCTGTTAAGTACTTTACAGTTAACTATGTTTGAAATTGTAAACTTTGAAAGATCAATGACATTTATGCTTAAGTTTGCATTGGAAATTGATGTTCAGTTTGTTTTCTGTTTGTTTTACAACCAAATACAATTTTAAAATGATCATATTGTTGGTAAATGCTTGTCCCCCACATTTTTTTCAAATCCCCCACATTTTTCAGTTGAGTGGGGGACAATCCCCCATAATTTTGAAATTCTAGATGCAACACTGCCAATCACCATATCAAGTTTGAAGTCCCTAGGCCTAAGGGTTCTTTCATTATTGATCGGAAACCGTTTTTACCTACAAGGTCAATGTGACCTTGACCTTTGACCTCTTAACCCCAAAATCAATAGGGGTCATCTGCTGGTCATGACCAATCATCATACCAAGTTTGAAGTTCCTAGGCCTAAGGGTTCTTTCGTTATTGATCGGAAATCGTTTTTACCTACAAGGTCAATGTGACCTTGACCTTTGACCCCTTAACCCAAAAATCAAAAGTCATCTGCTGGTCATGACCAATCACCATACCAAGTTTGAAGTTCCTAGGCCTAAGGGTTCTTTTGTTATTGATCAGAAACCGTTTTTACACAAGAGGTCAATGTGACCTTGACCTTTGACCCCTTGACCCCAAAATCAATAGGGATCATTTACTGATCATGACCAATCACCATACCAAGTTTGAAGCTCCTAGGCCTTAAAGTTCTTTAGTTATTGATCGGAAACCGTTATTGCTTACAAGGTCAATGTGACCTTGACCTTTGACCCCTTGACCCCAAAATCAAAAGGGGTCATCTACTGATCATGACCAATCACCATACCAAGTTTGAAGTTCCTAGGCCTTAAAGTTCTTTAGTTATTGATCGGAAACCGTTTTTGCTTACAAGGTCAATGTGACCTTGACCTTTGACCCCTTGACCCCAAAATCAATAGGGATCATCTACTGATCATGACCAATCACCATACCAAGTTTGAAGTTCCTAGGCCTTAAGGTGCTTTAGTTATTGATCGGAAACCATTTTTGCTTACAAGGTCAATGTGACCTTGACCTTTGACCCCTTGACCCCAAAATCAATAGGGGTCATCTACTGGTCATGACCAATCACCATACCAAGTTTGAAGTTCCTAGGCCTTAAGGTTCTTTAGTTATTGATCGGAAACCGTTTTTGCTTACAAGGTCAATGTGACCTTGACCTTTGACCCCTTGACCCCAAAATCAATAGGGGTCATCTACTGGTCATGACCAATCACCATACCAAGTTTGAAGTTCCTAGGCCTTAAGGTTCTTTAGTTATTGATCGGAAACCGTTTTTGCTTACAAGGTCAATGTGACCTTGACCGTTGACCCCTTGACCCCAAAATCAATAGGGGTCATCTACTGGTCATGACCAATCACCATACCAAGTTTGAAGTTCCTAGGCCAAAGGGTTCTTTAGTTATCACTCGGAAACCATTTGGTCTACGGACCGACGGACCGACGGACCGACGGACCGACAAGTGCAAAGCAATATACCCCCTTTTCTTCGAAATGGGGGCATAATTAAGTCAATTTGTGACAATATTTATCACCCAGTATGTATTTTTTCAAGAAAAGACATGGAATAAAAAAGTACACGTATTGAGATTTAAAAATATACCTTTTCAGGATAAATACTGCACATCATTATTAAACACTGCCGCTAATTCTCACAGTCAGCACTTATGTCCCAGCTTGCAAGTTATGTAAATTGTATAATGTAAAATGTAATTTTAGATTGTTCCATTGAGAACACTACACATACATGTAAATATCAAATGATTATGATGACCCTGTTCAGCTGTACAAAACTACTGATTGTACCATTTAGTCCTTTAATTTGTTTTATTTGTAGGAATGAAAAAGATCTACTAACAATTGTCATTTAAACAATATACATTATAAAGAAATCATTGAATAATTTATATTTTACAGATTATACATGTATAGATTGAAAACAATTATCAGAAAAAACAAATGCATGAAGTTGAAAATATAAAAACAACCTTGATCTCTTGTTGAAAATGTTAATAGTTTGATATATAACCAGTGTTTCTGCATTAATGTAACTTAAGGTTTTATAAATACCTGATTCTGTTGTATATCTCTTTGTCCCAGGTGATTCTAATTGTTATCATACCAATACTTAAACACTTTAAAGTCTTAAACAAAACAACATCTCCAAAACTGCTAAAATATCAAGTACATCCATTTGCACTCTTTGCTGACCCAGATATCTTAGAATTCAAAATTTACAACAGTTACTGGACAGGTCTATCATTATGTAAAGCAGGGTTTATCTGCTCATCATTTTAACTTTTATTCTTTGAGCGTAAAAGAAAATATCAAATAGCTAATAGATATATAGATTTTAAAGATCATTACAAATTTTTGTACAAAAAAAGATTGCAATTTCCTTCTAGATAAATTCTTCATATGAAATTTATAATGTTATTTCTCCCCAAAATAATCACATGGAACAGCCTGATCTGAAATGACCAGTGGAGTAAATTAGTCATGCACAGATGGTTAGAAAATGCTGGTCAATGAGTTTTATCAGAGCTCTGATCTGTGTAGTGTAAAATCTCTGTGGATGTAGTATTTATTTTCCTAAATATTGGTCAATTTGATAGAATATATAATTATGAGATTCTTTCATGCACTGTTTTGTTTTGTTTATTTATTTATTGTTATCCAAAAACATGAATTCTTACAATTTAAAAATGGCAAGCAATGCCATCCCATCTTGATTATTATAGTGTCTGAATGATTTAATCACAGACTTTAATTAATTTATAGTTAAACTTAAAGCCTGTAATTAAATGGATATTATTTCATTGTACAAATTAACTTCATGTAGATTTATTTAAATAATAATATGTATTTTGAACAATCAATTCATTTATGTCTTTAGCATAGACATTCTTTCTGAGATACCCTTTTCCAACTACCGTACATAAAAAGTATAAATTTAAAGTGTCAAATTTCAAATCATTTACAGTAACTTGCATTAAAATAAATGATGATTGTATATTTTCTTCCTAAATTTACAATATTGTGCTGAATATATAAAGTAAGATTTCTTGCAATTTTTACAAGTTTTTTCCAGCATACTTAGAGAAAGTTTAACACATTTCCAGCATCAAAAAAATCTAAGTTCCACTTTCCATGCTACATGGAAGTAAAGTCCATGGTTTTCCAGGCTTTTACCACAAATGTCCAGCCAATTTCCAGCCTATTCCTGAGCAATGCTGGAAATGGCTGGACAAAAAAAATCCACATAGCATGGAAAAAATACCAATTTTCCATGAATTTCCATGAAATTCCATGCTTTTCCATAGTTTTCCAGGGTTTACCAGCCTCTCTTCCAGGCTTACCCTGGAAAATCTACACCATAATGTACACATATTTTTTACATATTTTTTATACTTTTGATATAATCTTGTAAGGGATTTGTTTCATGTAACATCTTTAATGATAAAATAAAAGGAAGAGTTGTAATTATATATTAATGTTAATGACCAGAACCCACAAGCACAATGCTTATAAATGTTCACTTAATCTTTTTTACATTTACATGTAGTATCAAATTTATATAATTATTCACAAATTATTTATAACTGTTCTAAACTAAGAATAACTAAATTTTATGTTCATTTAACTAACTTTCTACAACAATGAAAAACTGATTTCTTCAATAAAAAATAAATTCTTTAAATACAAATCACTTTATACAAATTTAAACATCTACTTATTGCAGTCAGGGGTGTAACTTATAGCAGTTATCATTTTTATAACTGAATTAAGTTATAAATTTAAGATCTACAGGTTGCTTCCCTTTGGCTATCCTTCACTTTTATATCATTTCTATAAATAGGTTAACAAGGGCACTAAATCACGCACGCTTCATTTTATTGATCTTATGTCCTGATAAGCTCCCTTTACTTTATTGTTCACAGGATTTTCAGTTCAAGATAAAAAAAATGAATTTTAAATATCTTGATGACAAAGTTGGTTAAGTCATCGGGAAGCAATATAATTGAAAATTGCAACGAGTTTGAGTCTCACTTCTAACTTTTTCGCTATTTTTCCAAGTTTACTAAAGATGAACATGCATTTGAAAATAAAGGTAGTTTTGTTATACTATCGTATGATTTTAATATACCGGTAATAATATTTTTTATCCTGTGTATTGTATATATTGCAGTAGTCATGTACTTGTGCAGTGCACTAGTATTTCAACAATACACTTTACATTTCTTTACGTCAAGAAGAAATGTAACATACACGTATTCGTCTTACAGAAAATAATTATTATTTTCGCGTATAAAGTACAATCCGAACCAGCAGGGGTGAGTAACCAGAAGCATTCGTTAGAGTAACGATCATCGTTAAGCCTTGGTTAAGATCTAGTTAGTAATTTACCCTCTAACCTAAAACGTTCGTTATACCAAAAATTCTAACTAAACTGTCGTTAAATAACGAATACTTCGGAGTACACGTTAGACCTTCGTTGAAGGAAAAACAACGTGTGAAGCTCTTTCAAGAAACTTTTTATGAGTTTATATTATTTTTATAGCGTATTTTCTTCCTATTTTCCTGATAATAAGTCCTTGATATGGTCTTACAATCTGTATATGTCTTAATGTGTAAAGTTATTATTTATTTATTAATTTATTATTAGTATTATTATCATCATTATTATTATTATTATTATTATTATTATGACTGCATTCATTTTCAAAATAAAACGTTACCGTACTCAATAATCTTGAGTGAGCATTTTCCGTAAATGATTTTTAGAATTATTCAAAATATCTTTATGCAAGTGATGTTGTTTTTTTCATTCCGCAGACAATGGCCGACTTTTGACTCTCATATATTTGAATGCTTCTAAGGAGGTTGATTAATTTCTTCAACTAACATAGAGAACACAAAGCGACCTGTTGATCTCTTGATAGTTACAGTAGCCCTTATCTCTATACAAAAATTATATATAATTATATAGAATCTAGAGATAAGGGCTATATCACTAATATACGTATATTTTATAAAAGCCAGCAGATGGCGCTAGGGCAGGTTTCTTATTAATTTTATGCATGCTTCACTTCAGGGACCCTCTTTCAAAGATTTAAGATTAATTACCAAATGCATTAAAACAACACTTGGCATGTTTGTAGGAATATATATTTTTGATAAAGATTGACCAAAATTATTCAAAATATAACATTGTAAAGTGTATTTCTGGAAAAAAATGCTGGCTGTCAAATTTGAAATTTGAATTTCCCTGGGAGGAGCCATGTGATCATTACAGGTCATGAACCTTCAATAGTAAACAGAAGCACGTGGCAGTGTTTGTTTCAGGGAGAGATATTTGTAGCAAACCATGTATATTTCAGGGAAGGAGATTTTCAGCAGACGACACATTGGAATGCTGAATACATGATAAGAAAAAAAACAATAACTTTTACTGACTTTTTTTTATCAAATCCAACAAATTTACAATAATCCATTAATATAAGATTTTTTTTTAAATTTCAAAGTACTGATTTAACTTGTATTTGAATGGTTTAACCTTCATGAAAACAGTAAAAGTAACTTCCAGGTATATTTCATTTACACTATATTTTTTTGTAAATATCTTGTAGTCAAAAACTACATTTCACAAATGTTAATGAAACTAAATGTTGCATATGCATAAAAATTTTATACATTAACAGCTTAAAAATATTTTAAATTCCTGTCAAGAACATTTTTAGCAGGTTGTTCCTATGTAAGGCACATCTTTTGGATTTGGATATAATTGTCTGACTTGATGAAGGACACATACAGCATTCCAGTGCAAAAAAAGAAAAAGAAAAACAACCGACTTCAAAGATAATAATAATGTCTTTAATTAATCTGTGAGTTATATAAAACCATTCGGAACTGCCTCGGCTATTATCTATAATAACCTCGGAACCAATACGGATTGAAAGTAGTTCTACCACGTGGTTTACAGATGTAAACAGAAACAGAGATAATGTAAAACGAATGTATATATTTGACATCTAATGTCTGTTCCGGTACTCTTATGCTTGAAAATATGTCTGACAACAATTTGTAATTTAAATATGCCCACTGATGTGCAATTTTCAACAAATCCGACTAAATGTCAACAGGTTGGTTTTTTGTACTTTCGGTTTCTACAGCCTTGTTAGTAAATATAAATAATGTATTGTTTGCTTTTTTACCTATGAATTCACTTATTTTAGGTGGACTTTTACTACATATATTGGTAATAAACTTGTCAACAACTCCCAGCATTAAATTACCATTTGTTTACATGTTTAGTTTCTTAGCGTAGGTTAGACCGGAATACCGCATCCGTTCTGTGTATTCATACTATTGTGTTCGAGGTCCTTATCCGAAGACTGACGGAAAGGGCCGAGTAGTTGCGATTGATATAAAACATCCATTAAACCTCTCCTGTGTAAAATCAGCCCTCTCTGCAGGTTAACACTGTATGCTATTTATAGTTCAGGGTTTATAACAGACAGTTTTACATCACTGATTAGTCACACCCACAAATACTCGCTGCCGCGGCAGCGAATGTTGCCCCTTTAAACGTACAGTTCTCAAAATACTGTGATTAATTTCTTGCATTGTGAGCACTGGCTTTTGATGTCTTTTTTTTGAGTTTACAAGTAGTGATATCGTCATATTTTGTTATTCAAATAAAAGAAACAGTTAGATATATCTGTAAGTATTTGTCTGGCCAATGATATTGTTAAATGATAATTATCAAAATGGTAACTAATAAATCCAAATAAAATATCATTCATATAGTTTGATCAAACTTTTTCTTAATGTTCAATATACATTTGTACCTTTCACGTTTATTCATTAAAATCCATTTCAATTCAGAATACATGTAATAGAACGGGTACGGGCCCGTACGGCTAGCCTAAAGTTCGGGAGTTCTAGCCGTATGTGAGGATATCCGTAGGGCATGTTTTCAATAACAAATAAATGCAATGATTCAGTTACATGATTTTTTTTTCTAAAACCGGGTGATACTCGCATTTTAGCAATACCATGTGACATTGACGTGATTTTCTTCACTCTTTTAAGTATAAAAAAAGAAAGTACGAGCCGTAAGTATTTTATTTCTGTATCAATTTGTTTGAAATATATGCCAGCCTAAGGAGGGAAATATAAGTTTGCCACCTTCAGTACATGAGCCATTTTATCAAACACTTTGTAAAACCTTTGAAGTTGTTTGAATACTCTACACGCTATTATCTTTTTTTGCATTATCTGATCACAGCATAATCGAACCTGGGTCGCTCGATTCACAGTCCAACGCTCTACCTACTGAGCTTAAAGGATAGTAGTCTAGGATTTAGGCGTTGATATGTTTTGCTTATTCAAATAGACCCGATCGTGTTTTGATAATAACAACATTTGCCGAACAGAAGTACATAATAAATAGACAGACTGGAACCTAAGCTAACCGGACTGCTGTAAGGAGGCAAAATTCTACCTACATAATTATATTCATATTGATACTATCGCTGGTGTAAATTTTAACTTTTTCTTCAATTGTCAATTTTGGTATCAGTTCCAAGTAAAAAAATCGAACTACAGTTTAAAGGCACGTTATGCCTCAGAAATGCTATCATATTTATTTCTCAAGAAACTTTTATTTAATACTCGTTTGCCACATAAATTAACTTATTTTACTTTTATTTGCTTTGTTGGCAATTAGTATAAATTACTTTGTGAATAAGTATTTTGTATGGAAGACAAATTACTACTTTGTTTACATTTTGCAACCTTTATGACACATTACTGCACATTTAGCAAGATTGTCTTCAGTCTAATATGCTCTAAATCCATTATTTAAACATTATTAAACACCTGTTTGACATTTCATAAGAATTGTAAAAATATGGATTTTTGAGGCATAATGTGGCTTTAAAATAATTTTCAGATTATGTTGCAAATTTCATGCAACATGCTTTCCGTTCTCTTTCTATAATTATGTTAAACATGAAAAACATTTTTATTTACAATACGATGTATATTCAGTAAGCGCATGTACACATGAATTTACACGTTGTACTTAATAAGTAATTGGTTTTTAAATGTGTAAAGAAAATTATTTGCTCTTTCATTACGGCTCTTTCACAGTCATAATTGTGAAAAAATCAGTTTCATGGAGCGATACCATTCGTGGATATCAATTACTTCAAGCAAATGTGGAAAGTGGGCGCATCAGTGCCATATGGGCACAATTCTAGTTATTGTCTGTGTTGCTAGTAGTAATTTGCTGTGTAAATCGCTGTTAATAATTATCGATAATCGTTTTTATTTGCACCCTTTTTAATGTTTCAAAAAAAATTGACAGTGCTGAATGGCTATTATTTTCTTAAATCAATAGTCCGTTTACTCTTTATATAAACTATTTTGTTATAATCTAACTATAAAAAATAAGAAAGTCCGTACCAATGTGATATAATGGGTTGTGCAAGTTCTACAATTATTACATTTTGCATTTTTTTTTTTGAAATATTGAAATATAAAAAAATATCTATATACACGTAAGTCCGAGTAGCGTAATGGTTAGTAAGTTAAGACTATGAAGATTGCTGAATATGAAAATGTTTTTTTCCCCCGAGTTCAAATCTGCAATTTTGCACATTCCTTGAGAATAGTCATAGTTTCAAAATATACGTTTTTATTGTGTGTCACGAAACTTTATAAAGTTTTGCACAATTCAAAAGTTAACTTATGAGGTACAAA
>NW_026852641.1:0-12908 GCF_026571515.1 Ruditapes philippinarum | reverse complement strand
AACATTCAATATTCTTGATACAGAAAGAGACTATTTTTATATGACTGCAGTGTTTGCTTTTTATCCAAGAGGGTTAACTACCAATTACCGGATTAATTTTGTTATTTCCAGCAGGGGACATATGACCCCGGGACCATCCACTTTTCCAGTAATCGCTGTTCTCAGCAGTAAATTCTTCATCCACGGCAGGATCTGGCATAAAAGTTGCAAACCTTCTAGTTGATTTACCTGCAAAATATGGAATATATGTCATATAGTAAACAATAGGTGAAAACATTTCTCCAAGGATTTGATCTATTAATCATGTTTTGTATTTCCTTTAAAATCTATAGTCTTTTTTTTCTTCTTTCTTTTATTTAAGAAAAGAGTTACGGCTGTAATGACATAAATTTGTGTTAAAAATTAAGATAAAGAATTTAAAATATAATGGAATATTTTAGAATATGCAAGAAAACATATCTGACATATGTTTGCCGTTCGGACCGGAATATCTGTCCCTCGGTACCCGCCCATGGACGCTAACTCGGCAAGCCTTGTTACCGCCCAATGGGCGGGTCACCTCGGGACGGATATTCAGGTCCGAACCGCAACATATGACAGATATTATTATTCTAGGTATACATGTATAATAAAAGGATAATTATGTTGTAGTCACTTTCTGAGGCCATGCATTTTGCTACTATCAGCATGGGAAAATTGATATTTCGCCCGACCTTCGGTCTCTGAAGATATAATTTTTCCAACGCTGCTTGTAGCAAAATACAAAGCCACTACAAAAAATATTCTGTAAATAAAACTGAATTCAAAAAGAGATCAGAAACTAAATAACCTTGTAAATTTTCTTTTGTAAGATGTTCTGATACCCAGACTGGGATTCTCATTTGCTGATTGTAAACCAAAGCATGGTTGGTATAGTAACGTACCATTCTACCATCTTCTGGTATGCCATATTTCAATATTGCACTGCATCTCTCCAATTTTTCTTCCGACGTAGAATCGGCTGGAATTAGAATATTTCAAGATGATAATATGAATTCAGATCATGGTTGTACACACAATTATTTCAAAACTTTATACAAAAACTTTAAAAAGGTGTCACATAGCCTTTTAAAACTTGAACCCTTACCTACAATTTTAACTTATAACTTTCTGAAGCCAAGTGATTTGTGTTTGCCACTAGTATAGAGCCAGACCAGCCACCAAAACTGTAAAGTTTGTCCTGGCTGTATACTGTTGGCTGACATCTAACCACTGCCAGTTTTATTAGTACTTTCAGAAGTGATCTTGATAATTATGTGTTTCTTTTTCTCAGAACTTCAGAAGTGAAGGTCACAGTATTAATCAGGCTGTTCACATTGCCCAATCAGGCTTATAACATAAATATTAAAATTTCTTGAAAGGCCATGAAGATATTTCATTCACACTTGCTATACATTTTTTAAGAATTACATAAGAAACATTGAAACAAATACTTCTACTTCTACCTCATACTACTTAAAAATCATTTACGATCACTCTAAGCAGGTATACATTGTATACATTAAAGAGACAGCTATGAGATACAACGGAATCCAGGAACCAGTCACAAGCTCTTATTGAATAGACCCCTTGGTTCTTTTACATGCCCAGTGTATATCACTAATACTGTTACATGCAAGGATTACCTGGATTTCTTACCAGTCCACCTCTAATTAGGTGGGATACACTGAAAGTGTCTCTGAAAAATCTCAAGGGTGCAACCCAGGATCGAACCCAGCGACCTCAGGAGTAATAATCAGTGGTTTAACTTTTGGTTCTTATAGAAATATTTTCTTCTATTTTAGATTTTTTAATGACACATAACTTTTGAAGTCCATAAAACATATGTTATGATGGAAAGTTTGGACAAAAACAAACTTTGGTAGCTTTCTTATGTTCTAAATGGTAACTTTGCGCCTAAATCTGATGGTATGCATTTTTAGCTCACCTTGCACAAAGTGCAGGTGAGCTTTTAGGATGGCCAACCAAATGGCGTCCGTCATCAGTCGTCCGTCCACATTTTAAATATTCTAAGGACATCTTCTATGATACCGCAAGGCCAATGTTAATGAAACTTGGCAGGAATACTCTTTGTATGAAGCTCTATCAAGATTGTTCAAAGAATTCCATTTCATGCAGAACTCTGGTTGCCATGGCAACCGAAAGAAAAATCTTTAAATATCTTCTTTTAAAGAACCGTAATAGCTAGAGCTTAGATATTTGGCATGAAACATCTTCTAATGAGTGTCTACCAAGTTTGTTCAAATAAAAAGCCCTAGGGTCAAAATTGGCCCCGCCCCAGGGGGTCATTGATTTTCCCTATATGCATATAGTAAAAACTTAAAAAATCTTCTTTTTAAAGAACCCAAAGAGCTAGAGCTTAGATATTTGGCATGAAACATCTTCTAGTGAGTGTCTACCAAGTTTGTTCAAATAAAAAGCCCTGGGGTCAAAATTGGCCCGCCCCAGGGGGTCATTGATTTTCCCTATATGCATATAGTAAAAAACTTAAAAAATCTTCTTTTAAAGAACCAAAAGAGCTAGAGCTAAAGATATTTAGCATGAAACATCTTCAAATGAGTGTGTCTACCAAGTTTGTTCAAATAAAAGCCCTGAGGTCAAAATTGCCCTGCCCCAGGGGTCATAGATTCCCTATATGCATATAGTAAAAAACTTAAAAAATCTCCTTTTAAAGAACCCAAAGAGCTAGAGCTAAGATATTTGACATTGAAATATCTTCTAGTGAGTGTCTACCAAGTTTGTTCAAATAAAAAACCCTGGGGTCAAAATTGGCCCCGCCCCGGGGGGGTCATTTGATTTTTCCCTATATGCATATAGTTAAAAAACTTAAAAAATCTTCTTTTAAAGAACCGTAAGAGCTAGAGCTTAGATATTTGCATGAAACATCTTCTAGTGAATGTCTACCAAGTTTGTTCAAATAAAAGCCCTGGGGTCAAAATTGGCCCCGTCCCAGGGGGTCATAGATTTTCCCTTTATGCATATAGTAAAAACTTAAAAAATCTTCTTTTAAAGAACTCAAAGAGCTAGAGCTAAGATATTTAGCATGAAACATTTTTATAATGAAGTGTCTACCAAGTTGTTCAAATAAAAGCCCTAGGGTCAAAATTGGCCCGCCCCAGGGGTCATTGATTTTCCCTCTATGTAGATAGTAAAAACTTAAAAAATCTTCTTTTAAAGAACTCAAAGAGCTAGAGCTAAGATATTTAGCATTGAAACATGTTCTAATGGGTGTCTACCAAGTATGTTCAAATAAAAGCCCTGGGTCAAAACTGGCCCGCCCGGGGGTCATTGATTTTCCTTATATGTGTATAGCAAAAACTTAAAAAATCTTCTTTGAAAAAAACCCAAATAGCTTGAGTTTAGATATTATTACATGGAAACATTTTTTAAGTAAATATCTACAAAGTTTGTTCAAATAAAAGCCCGGGGGTTCAAAAACTGGCCCTGCCCCAGGGGTGTCACATTGTTTTTAACTATATGTGTATAGTAAAAACTTAAAAAATCTTCTTTTCAAAAACCCAATGAGCTAGAACTTAGATGTTTAGCATGAAACATCTTCTTATGGGTGTCTACCAAGTCTGTTCAAATAAAAGCCCTTGGGTAAAAATTGGCCCGGGGGGGGGGGGGGCTATATACAGGTGAGCGACCTCAGGGCCATCATGGCCCTCTTGTTTTGTGTTTTCATGTATAACAATTAAAATCAAAGAAAACTGTCCATTGTTAAAGACTTGTCCAAGCATGTGTACCAGGAAAAGAATTAGCCATAAATATATAGATAAATAGTATTTGCACACTTATTTGGAGCAATTAAAAAAAATCAAGTCCACATTTATTTTAAACATTGCATTAAAACATGATTTTTAACATAATGACACACAAAGCTACATTGAAATTAAAATACAGTATCTTGATTGAATCTAGATTTGTTAGACTTTTGTGTCAATAAAATCAGAAATAAGAAAATAAGTCTAACAAATCTAGATTCAATTAAGATACTGTATTTTAATTTCAATGTAGCTTTGTGTGTCATCTTTCATGAATAAAGCAAGTGTAAAATAATTATCTTCTTTGCTATTCAAGAGATTTAGAGTGGGTAGACCAACGCTCGGCGTAAAAATACTATATTTGATATGGCAAATTCAAATCAATGTCAACATACCTCAATGTTATATGTCCATTTTCAAGACCGATGATATTGTTTTAAAAAGCCATTGTGTAAAATTCGCTAATCACATAATGATGTGCATGGCTGGAACTATAGATAGTCCGGATAAACAAGGGTGGTTTGCGTGAAATTGTACCATAGCTCGGCGTACAATACTACATGATGCAGGATTGTTTTTCGAATAAAATCTCTTTTTTATCTTATGAAGAAAACATATTGAATAAAATTGTAACAACCAAATTAGGTTCATACATTTACAAGTACCCCCAACTTTTAGTTTTAATTTTACAGCCCAGAACTCTAGTGTAAAAGATTTTTAATAATATATATGTTGGGATTACATACGGTTGTTTGTGTGCTATTAGCATTGTCACGTGACTTTACCAGCAGTGAACCACACCAGGATAAAATGGTGAAAGATGTAAATAAAAGCACCAGTGACCTATATCAGAGATAACTCGAGACATTTTCAGATTTTCTAAAAAAAATATTTTTTACGCCGAGCATTGGTATGCGCCGAGCATTGCTCCAACCACTCTAAGTAATATGTTGTAAGCCCAACTGGACAATGTGACCAGCCTGTTGATATCAGTGATATTGTTTTCAGAGTGGCCCTTTTAAAAATTATAGAGGAACTCATAACTCATCAAATTCTATAATTGAGTTCTCTACTGACTTGGAATGTGTCACTGATAGTAGGTGTGATCAGAGATATAGATATCTATGACTATGTCTCTGGTCTGATACATAAATGATAATTTGGACCCACTTTTATAAGTTTTAGTGTCCTCTTGTTTGACACTTCGTACCAAATTGGGGTGTGTCAGACATGCTATTCATTTAGTTTAACATATTCACGTCATTTAAAAACTATCACCTAGTATTTAATAATGTCTGTTTAATAGTTTTCACAGATTCGCTCTCTTCTCTTTTTCTCTTCTGGATCCTTGTAACGCATACAAACCATGCATTTAGCTCCCACTGCTAGGTAATAGCTCCCATTTAACACACCTCTCAAATACACGGGTTTGTTATAATACTTTGACTTGCTGACTTTGACCATTATGAACCTTAATACGGTACAATAATATGACAACAGTTTAAAGTTTAATTTAACCTTTCAAAACGGCATTGAGGAGAAAGGGTTACACATGTAAATAACTCGGATTTTATCGTTGGTGTTTTTAAAACTGGTTCCCTGCAAGTAAACTAAAATTTAATAGGAACGTGGATCTAGGTGGATTCTTAATGGGCACCTGACAACTGGGGTACCTAACTAAGAATATCTGGTCACTCTTTTTTTATAGGTGTCTTGTAAGCCAAAGGGGAACCAAGACTTCCCCAGAAGCTGGAAAAAAGGGGGAAAGGGTATGAATAATTTTGAAAGATAAAAGTAATTTTGTTTGGTTTATGATATTATTAGCTATTGATGATCTCCCGGGTATTGAAGAACAAGGGTGTCTGAGACTGCTTATAAATCAACTAACTTATATCAATATCGGGTCATTTTCCGGAAATGATAACGTATGGCGCACAAAATATCAATGATAACACGTACGGCGCATTTTTGTCCGCTTAATTGATTTTCTAATATAAGAGAAAAGGGTTAATGTTTACCGTAACCAGACAAAAGGGGATGGTTGTAGAAACCAAATAAAGAAAACTGAATAATTATTTACTGATTTGCATTAATATCTGGTCATGTGTTTTTGTATCGGATAGAAATATCCCTTATTCAAGCGCTCTTTTTCGCATTGGGGCTGTAACAGTCTTGGCTTACTTAAAGCCCTTTTGGCCCAGGTTTGCCAGTGGGATGGATTATTAAAAATCCGATAGGTAATCACGGAGGATATGTTTTCTTGCATAATCATACTGAATATAGAGCAATTTTCCACCTTTTGGTTTTGATGCTTTAAAGTTTTCGTCAAAAGTGAAAACTTGATCCCAAATTTCAAAATATTCTTGTTTGTTAGTGCTCATCCGTACCTTTCTATTAGAAATTAGAGAATTTGATTTTTGACGGGAGCCCCCGATACGAAAAGAAGGAAATGTTTTTAATTTCTGGTAGAAGCAATAGCTAGGATAATACTAACCCATACTAAGCCGTCAAAGCTTTTTTTGGGCACTTTATTTACGTCACTTATGGCTGTTCTATGAATTATTATGAAAATGAGAAATCGGACTAAAATGAACGGGAATAAGTATTCGTCCTTTTTTGCTTCTTCAATGAAAATTTAACGGACAGCTTTTTCTTTTAGAAAAACAGCGCTTTCATTGGGTGAGAAAGAAAATTTGGACACTACATAAACTTCTATTTTTTCATAGTGCTTTCATTAGAAATGTGTTCGTTTAAAATAGACCAAGTATATATTAGTGACGGAAAGAAATAAATTATTAAAATGAAAGCCAAAAAAAAAGCTTGACCACTAAAATAATGTTAGTATTTCATCCGTGCTGTTTCTACGGAAAAATAAGAAAACCATTCTCGCGGCCCGCTATCGCTCCCTGTCAAAGTTTCTAAATTCTGCTTAAGAACAACACAGATGAACACTAATTTGAATTACTAGCTTACCTATGATATTATTGTTAAAGAAGTATAACAGCTATTTATCATAGTAGCGCTAGCTGTTTCTTTCAATAAAGATAATCACGTCATCTGAGTGCATTCATGAGCGGTTCTAAGGCTTTAATGATTTCAGGAACGGGTTCTCGGACATGGATAAAACATCGAAATCCAAATCCCGATTTAAACTTTATCATGGGTCGGTTAAAAATTGGTTTACCGGGGAAAATTTTAATTGACACTCTTTTATTGGCTGGGGATACCTGCAATACTATTTTGTAAGGGATTGAAATTGTTTTTGGTTGGGGTGTTTTGCGAGAGAAAAAAGCCGAAAATTATGATAGGCCAAATTTTATGGATTGGATGTTATTTTTTTTTGGATCAAATCCACTTTATAATTTTTAAAAAAAAAACTGTTACGGATATTGTTCCGGTGCAAATATTATTCTGACGTCATAGTGGCACAACGTCACGCTTTAAATAGAAAACGTTTCGTCAAATAAACTGGAAACTTTCTTAATTTTAATAAATTTAAATTGAACTTTTTTCGCGCAAAACATTATTTTCTAACTAATTCAATAAATTCAATATTAAGAACCTATACTCCATTCATTTATTTTCTTTTATGAATTTTCTTTTAAATGACGACCCAGGTTGCTTAAACACCAGGGCTCATCTCCTTCTGGGGTGTAAGGCTAGGTCGGCAATCACTTTTCGTTTTGGTTTATGTTTGGGACGTGGTTCAAATATTAAGATTTTCTTAATCAGTTAATTTTTTAAAGTAATTTTGGAAAAGAAAATATATCAAGGTCCTTCCGTACCATTTTAACATTTTTACTTCTACTGAATGCATTTCTTTCTTTCTGGGAGTAAGGGGATAAAGCACCATAATTACGCACAAACACTTGGCGAAATTTTTTAATGTGAAGAACCCAAAATTACACAAATGTTTCCATTCTGCATTTATTCACAAAAAACCAAACTATAAACGTGTGTTTTACTTGGTATATTTACAACTGAATATTATCTATGCCAATCAGCTAGAAAGAATATTGATTACTCCCGATGGTGCAGCATTGCATGTTCAATAAAAATTTATTTCTGAAATGAACAAACTTTTTTGTTTCAAATATCTTTATTTTCCTACATACAGATTAATTTTTTATTCAGTTGGACGGACAAATAGGGAAACCACCAAGTAGAAAAAAACGCGCCCGATATTAATTTTATCCCCAATACTTATCATTTTCCGGAAAAGCCCCGATATTAAAATTTCCCAGTAAAATCTAGCCAAAATGGGCATGAATGATTAACATGACAACAATAGTTACAAATTTTTAAAAGTTCAGTGGTTTTCAGTTAATAACTAAATGTAAGAAAACAGCGGAAATATGAGTGAAAAAAAGCCGTACTTACCCACGATTCAAACCGGGGGGGAAAATTCTGCTCGGCTTCGAATCTGGTGACGGCGCATTTTCAGAAGAAGTTACGGGAAAGACGAATAACACCATGAAATAAATTTCTGTGTGCCAAAAAAGATGTGGAAGTTTGTTATATGACCAACTTTACCAAGAAATTCATGAATTTCAAGGGAAAAAAGGGAAAAAAACATATTTTTGGCTGGTCAATCCGCCATCGGGGGTAACGAACGGCGTGATTCCCTCCCCGTGAAAACATGTTTTATACATTTTTTTCTCAAGCAATTTTACCATATACCATCAACCTTAACCCATTACTTCAAGAGCATTTTGTGAAAAATGGGGCTGTTTTCAAAAACCCCGACAAGTTCAAATTGCCATAAAATACTATAAAACTGCCAAAATCACAACAAACTTGGCACAAATGTTGACTGGACCATTGCCCTTTTGCAACAACATGCTCAGGCTTTAAATTTTTCTGTTACCATGGGCAACGAGGACATCTCAAAATTTTGCCAAAATCACTATTTTGCTTGATTTTTTTCCATCAAAATTATTTCAAAGATGCTGCAAAACTTCTCAAATGGATTGGATAGAGTCAAATGCTTTTCAAGCCGTTGGTTACACGTTACTTATGATCAATCTGGGGTCTATTTATAGCCTCTCACAAGTCCGAAATTTTTTCTTGGCGATGAGGGGGACTCCGCCCCCTTTAAACCCCCCAAACAAACAAAAAGTGGGGGGGTGAAAAATGCGTTAAAAGGCATGTATAAAACGTTAATGGGTTAATACAACAATTTTCCATGGAAATTCATGGTCTTTACACCCGTAACTATATTCGTAACAACAGCCTATGAAATTACAACTTCATCCACAACCGCAAATTATGTCCACCCAAAGGCATGGCATTGATAGCATGCGACTCATCTGGCACCCTATGACAGATGTAGTTTCCGGCACTGAGTAAACATCAACGGAAACACTTGTCTGAATATGCAAGAAAATACTGTCAAATGGGTTTTATAAAATGCACAGATATATAAACAATCTTATATTTAGCTCCATGATAAATGATAGTTTGGGTTTCTATTTAGTTATATAAAACCAATATTATTCAGAGTATAGATCTATCAGTCATGGTGTTGTTAACATAGCTTTGCCGATTTTTTGTGAATCTACGTATATTAAAATTAATTCCTTTTAAATGTATTTTTGTATCTTAAGTAATCAGTTTTCCCATCGCAATGATGACGTTATTCCGCAGTAATACTCATTTTTAAGTAACAACTGCTTCGGTAACCTTCAACCCCTGACAGACACTCGCTCAATTAAGTACCATGTGACCACAGGCGCTAGTCACATAATCAAATATTTTACATAATCGGTATATATATGTATATAAAGATATCTTATTATAGTATATAGCCAATATAAAACTTTAAAAAGTTTGTTTCAAGCACATGTGCATGTGACAGAGAATTTCAAGTAAATTTATGAGTTGACAAATCTAATTTTATCTATTCAAACGACACTTGATATATTGTCCTTGCAACAGGGAACATTTTCAGGGCTTAATTACTTTAAGTAATTAAACAATAATGTGTGGTAACTGAGGAAAACTGATGGTGAGACGTTACGTTACCCGGATACTGCGTGCGCTGAATATACTTCCGTCACTTAGGCGTCTCATTTGACAAAGAAAACCGTACTTGTATAAGTCGTTTTACATGTACATGTACTTAAGATGGCTTACACAACAGCAGGTGTCAAGTGCTGCGTTGCAGCTGTAAAAAGTTGCCCCGTACTTCATTTCAGTGTTGTTATATTGTTCTGCTCCTTCGGGATCATTGATGCCAGCACTATTAAGTGTTGAGAATTGAGTACGCTCAAGCCGGGGCTATGGGGCGTGGGGGATGTTGCACATTTTCATTACCCCTCAATTAGGCAAAAACAGATAAACTATAATCAGTAATTGTTAGACGATTTGGCTATACTGCATTTTTAACAGAAATGATTCGTTTCAAATCTTAATGATTTTGTTTTAATTGTATGATTATCTTTTGTCAACTGTATATATGATATCTCAAAAATCATGTTCACGAAACTATAATATTTGTCATAATCGTTTTAGAATTTAAACCATGTGACGTAGGGACGTTTGTCTTATAACAGGTGTGGCAAACTAAAAAATTTCAGGTAACGCCTGAGAAGAAATGATTTGCATGCTTTGTCATTTTTGTTTAACAGCAGTGCAAACGGCTTAGATATTTGACATATAGCTTTGCCTAGTCAACCTGTACAAATGTTAGGTAAGTCATGCACCTGGGGTTAAAATCTACACTGGAGATAGTTTACTTACATAGATTTGTAAAGTAAAAATGTCTTTAAAATCTTCTTCACTGAAAGTACCATTACACTAATTAAGATATTTCGATGTACAATTTACAATGTACATGTGGCATCACCTTGTTGGTCCTCTCCAACAGTTATAGAATCATACACCTAGGCTCAAAAGTAGCTTTGCCCCAGGGGTCACTTAGTTTATATAGACTTATATAGGAAAATACATTTAAGTCTTCTTTTGTGGTACTAAATTGCCGAGAACTTACTAGATATTTGGCATGTTACATTGCATAGTTGACTTAGTTGTGAAATTCACCTCTTTCTATACTGTAACATTTTGTCAATACGTTTGACTCATAAACGTTTCTTAAAGCTTTAAAGGTTTAATATTTGTAGGTATGCTTACATTATGTCAGAATGGGAGAAAAAAAAATGCGTTGGTCTCTCGATTCGAATTTTCAGATTAGTGGATTACTATAATCACGGGGGGGGGGGGGACTTTTACACGAAGGATGGAGTTCTTATGATAACTTTTTGGAGTTCTTATGATAACTGTCACGGAGTTCCTGGAAAACGTTACGGATTTCTGTGGGAAACTTTTCTATATACTTGGAGAACTCACGTGAAAAATGGCCATTTTTACCTTTAAATAGGGAGTTTGAGGTGCTTAATTAAACTATGATAGTTAAACTTGCCCTACATATTGTATAATGTTTCAGAAAAACCTTTAATTCCTTTTTCATTGTCTTTTAAAAAAAACTCTGGTAGTTTTGAGTAAAATTTCCAAATTACCTGCTCATTCGTAGTTCTTTTTGTGATCTTCTTCGTTGCTTTATTTATAATTACCTAATTATAATGTAGAGTTGCAAACATAATGCTCCGTGACTGTTATATAATAAGAACTCCAAACATGTTATCAAAAGAAATCCATCCTTCGTGTAACAGTACCTCTCCTTTGATAATAATTTCTTATTGTAAGTAGAATTTAAGACAGGTTAGGTATTTGTGCATTACTTTACAATTAATAAAATATCACCATAAATTTGGTGAGATATATAAACCGTTTCAAATAAACAAAAAGAAAATCTGTTTAAAATTATGCCGCATGATACAATCGCAGTCTGTCCGTCTGTCTGTGCGTCTGTGCGTCCTCGTGTCTGGACTGTACGTCGTACATGTACAATTTCTTACTGTTGCATGATTCGGATTAATGTTCGGATTAATAGTGTTGTTCTTCTTGTCTAGTTATTTGTAACCACGTTTTTCATATATTATATCTTTACCCAATGTAATATATAACAGAAGTTGGTTTAATTAATTTGTTATATCGTATCCGACTTCATAAAATAAATTGTACTTGACTTGACTTGCATTGGCAAAGTTACAGTCCAGACACGAATGTCATTTTTTTGATGATGCCAAGTATTTATTAATGATCTAAACTGGTTAAAATGGTTGTTTGCCTGAGCTTATCTGAAAGTTTTAGCAGCGGCATACAGGAAAGACTTAGGAAGGAATTGCTTTGCAATACTTTGATAATTGCTTGTTAAAGAGCTGTAATAAACTAATTATGTTTTGTGAAATTTCTAGTATACATGTATTATGAAAACACTTATATAAACTAGAGACTGGTACTTGAAGACACAATTTGATACTTAAATTTGATATTGCCGTGTGTAAAATCAGACATCTGAAACACTGAATGTTTTATATAATATGCCTAATATATTCACGAGGGATGAACACAAAGTGTTTCAATTTCTTTCAATTTTTTTTCCCCAATAATCTTCTTTTAGTTTTTTTTTAAATATTCTCCGTCTATATCTATTCACTTTGCCATCTGTTTAGTATTGCCTAGGTACATTAAATATTAACAGTAGATAAAAATATTTTAACAGACAGGAGCATGAAACGTTTCACTTCAGATATTGATATTCTGATTTAATACAAGTGGTTGATCACCAACAAAGTTAAAAGTACAAAATATTATATTGTGTATTAAAGGCAAACTAAGCCCAAAAAATGTTAACATTTAAAATGTTGAGAAATTGTGTAGGGAAGAAAATGTCTCTCTTTATGTTTGTTTGTTATACTTGCCTGATCAATTTCTTAAGAAAGGTCAAAAGTGAAGGTCACATTTACACTCAGACTGTGTAAATCCTAATGTTCAATTTATCTTGACAATTTCATGCAATAAGCCTTAAAGCTAATGCAATTTTATAGGTACATTGCCAGCCTTATAAATAGATATAAAGATCGTGAGGTTAATGTTCATATTGAGGCCCATTTGATTTATAACTTGAAGAAGTATATAAGCGTAAATGCTTCTATTTTTAGGAACCTTGCCTATGGCCCAGTATGTACCCTTAATGATTTTTTA
>NW_026852640.1:0-6384 GCF_026571515.1 Ruditapes philippinarum | reverse complement strand
GTCACGTGTCATCCACGTTGTACTTCACTTGTTTGCGAGTTTATACTTACACTTAGTCAAGAATTGACAATAATCAAGTATTAACATGCTTATCATATTAATTGGTTTTCTTAAAAATACACATTATGCCTGAGAAATCAATAATTTTCTTCAATTCTTTAGAATAGTTTAAAAAACAGCATGTTTAATAATGTTCTATTAATGGATTTATGGCATGGTAGTTAAACAACCGAAGAAAGTTGATGCCAAATGTAAACAAAGTATAATTTTGACTTCCTTACAAAATACTAAATCACTATAATTATGAACCAATTACCAAAAAAAAAAAAAAAAAAAAAAAAAAGAAGCAAAAGACAGTTCACTTATATGGGCAATGAATTTACTCTTCGGGATATATAACAAGAAATTAAAAATAAAAATGTTATTTCGGCATTTTAGAAGCTTAATAGAGCTTTAATGATTTTAGGTTAGGGAAAACGGTTTGATACGAGACACAGATCCTTCTTTATCGGGTTACTATGTCAGCTTTTTTTTTATCTTTGTGCTTCTTTTACCTTGACATACTTTAAGTTTTTTTTTTTGTTTTTTTTTGACGTTTCAACATTATATACATGAAAACTGAGCAAAATATCATCGAAGTATTTTAGGTAAGGTAACGTCTTGTTTCGTTCAATGCCTTAAAGCATTATACCGTAAAAAGAAAATGAAATGAATTTAAACAAATCCTTTTAGCAAATACCAACAAGTACAAGTAAATGCTGAAATACGGGGGTAAGATGCTGAAACAAAAACATAATGGTTATTTGACTAAAATGATATTAGACTTTTACCATTATCACTTGCATAACTCCTATGATTTGGCCTGTGTTCAAATAAAATCTATTACAACTTCGCCTAGTAAATAGCATTTGTTTAGGTATTCTGGTGGTTACGATTTTTCAGCCTCTTTAATCAATTGTCTCCTTTTAGTTTTTGTTTTTTTACGTGTTTTTGCACTAAGACCATATTATTTCAAAAATTCCTTATATTACCTATTTTAGTGTACTTCTGTCTTTTTGCAGCGATTTAAATTCTTATTATAATTTAGAGCACTGTAACACCGCACTTTGGGGTCAAACGCACTTTGGGGTCGAACCCCAAAGTGCGTTACGCACTTTGGGGTCGGACCCCATAGTGCGTTACGCACTTTGGGGTCCAATTTCGACCCCAAAGTGCGTTAAACAGGTACATATGCATTTTTCAACATCAGGCAAACGACCGCACTTTGGGGTCAGAGAAAATTTATGTTTGCATTATGTTTTTAAATAATATTAGTGTAGTCAAAGCCAATGGTAAACAAAAATCAAGGTATTAAATAGACACAAAAAACATGTGCCCTGAATCAATAGGGATTTAAATGGTCTTGATTAGTTAGTGAAGAACTTTCACAAAATAAATCACCAAAAAAGAATTTGTATCAATCCAGCACGCCTCCAGATTCACGCTAATTTTCATGAAAATTTTGAAAATTTATTTGAATGTATAATATTGTGGAATAACCAAAAGGAAGCAATTTGCACATTATCAATGTTACTTATAACTTACGTAAATTACCAAAAAAGTGTCAAAATATGCATAAATAGTCCTTAATGCGTTAGTTGAAAACTCAGTCATTGACCGCACATAACATGTAAAATATTACTTGAATCTTGAATCATTTTACATTTCCTATAATCGTAGTACATATTTCTCAAGTTTGATTTTATTGAAATATTTTGACTCATCTGGAGGCATGCAGCTTTAAGCTTAAAATGTGTTTATCTTAAATTTTCCATTTATGTTAAAAGAATGTACACCTTTCATTAACTCCGTTGTTTTTAGCTAAATGCATCATTTTCCCGTTTGTTATTTACACGTTTTACAGAAATAATTATGATAGTCTTTGCATAGACAAAGGTATAAATTCTGGGTAATCTTAGTAAATGACATTTCAGTAAAAAATTTGCCTGATAATATGTTAAAATAGCCATTTCATTTAGCTAAATGTGACACATTAGAAACTTGACTAGGTGAAGATGCGGCTTTAAGTAGTAGTCCGTACAGGCAGTCAAAAAATATCAACTATTTAAGTAGTCGCACATTAAGAGCGAGCTTCAGAATAATGTTTAAAATTCTCACCTGGGGGTATAGAGAGGATTGTGGGTATCGATCTCCCCGAGGTTTTAAAAATAACATTTTAAAGGCCCATTATGCTTTATTTGTTTTTTCTTCAGCTTTTTATTTTGATGTTCTTTTATATCATCAAAAAAATACACATTGGCCAATTACCTGAACCATCTTTTTCATCTGTTGCTTTTTGACAATGATGAGTACATACTGTTATAGTTGATAAGTAGTTTACATGTTTTATATGGAAGTCAAATACTACATGTTTTTTGACTACTTTTATGACAAATAATTCCACATTTATCGCTACTTTATTCAGGTAAACAAGCATCTTACATTTCTCTGATACCATTATTTTAACATTATAAAATTCATCTTTCTAAAGAAGTATGTAAGATTTCCCATTAAAAAAGCATCTGGCGAACGGTTTTTTTACGGAGGGGGGAAAAAATATTAACTGCATTTTATTTCATTCCTTACATATTTAAAATGGAGGTCAACATGGCACCAAAAATAGTTTATCAAGTAAATAACTGACAGAACGGGATTATTTTTCGCAGCATTCTTTAAACTTTAGGAATACACGATTTCTGTACTAAAATATTTTGAACGGTGGCAAAAATAAAGTGACATTTGCAACTTTTTTTTGTTTTTGATACTTTTTTTTTTTTTTTCGTACATATTTTTTTTTGTTTGTCATATGACATTTTTTTTTAGTTTTGAATACATACTTTTTTTTAGTTTTGCATACATATTCTTTTAAGTTTTGCATACATATCTTATTTTAGTTTTGCATACAATTTTATTTGAGTTTTTGGTACATTTATTTTATTTTTGTTTTGTTTTTTACCTTTTTTCGTACATAATTTTACATGACGCCATTTGCAAAAGTAGAGGTTTGGATAATTACGCCATTTTGGTAAAACACCATTTTCAAACAACTTCGCCATCTGTAAATTACAGTACCCCCATTTGCCAAACGCCATTTGCAAATACCATCATTTTTCATTTTTGGAGGTATCAAAAAGATAATAACACTTTTTAGTATATATATATTTACATAGACATAGATATTATCTATGTCTCTGATATATACATGTACATGTATATACATGTATATATATATATATATATATATATATATATATATATATATATATATATATATAATATATATTTATATATAGTATATATATATATATATATATATATAATATATATATATATATTTCTAAAATCAGTGGAATATAAGGACCTATTTAGATCTTTTATTGTGCATTATTGTAATACACCATCATTTGTAACCACCTCCCTTGCCCCGGGGGAGTGCGGGTTAAAAAAGAATCGTGTGATGTCTGCGCTGTTTCCGGGGCATAAGGCAGGAATGTTATTATCTGAATATCCCCTGCAGGGCGAAGATTTTACCATTGGTCGGCTTGGTTTAAAGTCAATGCCCCTCCTTCCGCTATACTCAGGGGGTGGGGTTGAGTGGTGCATATTCATTCATCAATCAACAGCCCTTTCCAAATAGACACTAATATAATAGTAGATAATATTTTTTTTAAAAATACACTAATTATATAGAATACATATGATTTAAAAAATGGGCCGAAACCAGACTTGCGTGGCCAAAAACGACTGGGCCGATTCCAAAAAATGGGCCGAAATGTGACCAAACTACTGTGCTAGTTTTATACTCAACTATGTGCTGTTATGAGATGTGAAGGCTGTTTTGATTGGCTGAAATATGTACGAAAAACCAAAATAAAAAATGTACGAAAAACTTTAATAAAATATGAATGCAAAGTTCAAAAAAAAAAAATATGAATGCAAAACTGAAAAAAAATATGTATGCAAAACTTAAATAAAAATATGTATGCAAAACTTAAATAAAAATAAATGCAAATACCGTAATTTTGTTATATGAACAAATTATTATAATTATTGGATATTTTAAGTGGTAAAATTAATGAAACTTTTATCACTTAAGCATCATCAAAGTATTGACCGCCATCTTGAACTCCACCTCAAATATTTCAATGTAAGTCAGTTCTCAGTATTTAAGCAGACCTCAGATTACACCTTTAGACCCCTGGAACCCAAAGTGCGTTGATATGTAGCATATTAACGCACTTTGGGGTCAATTTCTCGATTTTGACCCCAAAGTGCGTTTGACCCCAAAGTGCGGTGCGATGTTTAACGCACTTTGGGGTTGGACCCCAAAGTGCGTTTGACCCCAAAGTGCGGTGCGATGTTTAACGCACTTTGGGGTTGGACCCCAAAGTGCGTTTGACCCCAAAGTGCGGTGTTACAGAGCACTATGTTCATTTTTCTATATTGTTTTACATTTTGTATCAGTTTTGTGACTGATTACCTGAGATGTAATCGTACTTGTAAACACACTTTTATCATAGACCCACTCCGTGCACATCACGCGACTCGCATTTGCCGCGTGAAATGAACTTCCGTCTGTGACGTAAACATGGCACCTATCGTAAGGTTGCGTCGGGTCACTAGAGAGTGGTATGGTCTCATTGATAAGACGCCGGTGATAGTCATTTTGAATTGCAAAACTGTCGTTTGAGAGGGACGGTATTTTACATCTGAAATATAAACATTACCCTGACCTCAGTGTCATTTTCATGGGATAATAGAAGAATATAAAAATATCATGAAAAAATACAATTCCATATCTTTACATTGATATCAATTTTATTGTTTATGGACACTTCTTTACATTGATATCAATTTTATTGTTTATGTGAAATACTGTATTATTGCAGTGTATTTGTACACTGAATTTGGCAGTAAACACCTTGTTGAAGATACTCACTGCATGGACTACACTATCTCATATTCAGAGTTACGCATGTTTCTCTCATCCGCTGCAAAAAAGCCGTCGATTTCCTGAAGGTTACACCATCAGGTGGACTTTTACCCAGGACTATAAATTCCCTTGAAGAAGGTGGAAAGCTCATAGTCTCAGTCGCTGATAATTGGGAATAAAACGATATTTGTCTATTTTGTGATCATGATTTCTGCAAGCGTCTGGAGGTACTGCTCCAGTCATGTATCGACTTAAATCTATTTCTTTTTATTTTGTTCCGGTTAAAATCGAACAAATATTGCTTTTATATTCAAATCTATGCGGCAGTTACATGTATACATTAAACATATATAAATGGTAATAAATTAAAAAATATTATTAGACTTTTAAATTTGGAAAGCCGTGCTATTAACGCGGTTATTGTTGATGTGCAGATGTCTTCAAAAATCCTTCTACCACGATATACATAACAATGTTTCTAAATTTTATATTATGTGCGACCTTCAACGTGAAGATCGTGCTAAAGTCCTCTGTAAAAGTAACATATGATGTAGCTCATACATTTATTAATCAAATCAGTGAGTGCATGTTTTAAAAAAGCACTATATGCACATGCTTTTGAATTAATTAATCAAACAGACATTAGCCCATGCATTTAAATTTCAAGTTATTTTCTCCCCTATTTACACAGACGTAAACAAATGTACACAAACACGATTAAAATTTACATTTTATAATCATCAAACATTTTTGGAACGCTTCTAATCATACAAATAATATAATATTATTTTTCACATAAAGTTGGAATACGTGTATTGCAGTAGATGTATTTCAGAGGACATATACAAATCATGGCGACGATTATTTCACATTTCACATTCTCCGTTATTCGCGAAACCTTAAATTATGTATTTGTGTTCCGGTGTAAGAAGTATGACTGTATATGCAAAAGTGCAATAAGTAAAGTATTAAACTATTTAACTATGTTCCACGTTACACAGTAAGACGGTGCCAGCGACAGTGTCATAAGAAAATATATTGAACTTGTTACCAGTTTTTCGGTGTTAACAGTGTAGTAGTGTTTATAACGGCGTCATTAGTAAAGTATTGTAACTGGATACCTGTGTTCCGGTGTATAAAGTATAGCAGTGTTCGTAACAGTGTTATAAGTAAAGTATTGAACTGGTTTCCAGTGTTCCAGTGTATACATTATAGCAGTGTTTATAACGGTGTTTTCAGTATTAAGTTTTGAACTGGTTGCCTGTGTTCCGTACAGTATAACAGTTTGTGTAGTAATAAACTGGTTACCTGTGTTCTGGTGTATACAATATAGCAGTGTGTGTAGTAATGAACTGGTTACCTGTGTTCCGGTGTATACAGTATAGCAGTGTTTATAACGGTGTTATAAGAAA
>NW_026852639.1:0-76310 GCF_026571515.1 Ruditapes philippinarum | reverse complement strand
TTGACTGTCTATTTCTTGATATTTTAATGATATTTCCATTATTAAACAAGTTTTTGAGATTTTTAAAATGCTCTACTACTGAAAAAAAAGATGTGAATTTTGTTTGTTTCCGAATGCCGCGTTTTTTTAAAAAAATGAATTGTGATTTCTAATTTTTAAAGAAAGGATCTATCATTTTTTTGAAAGTACGTATGTATCACTTTTATTTTATGTATTAAACCACAGAGCTATAATTTAAGCTGTAATATAAGTCTCTTCCCTGTATTTGAAATTGTTGGTCATATACCCATTGCAAATGATCAATCGTACAGACAAAAATCGTTTATTACATTTGTTTATCAAATGTTTCGAACTTAACCATTCGTAATTTAAAATTTCGATCATATGATGATACAGAAGTATCGAGTAAAATGAAATAGAACGGCATTCAAAAAATTTTTTGCTTTTTTTTTTGCTTTTTAAATCTAAATTTACTTTTAATAATGCCATTTTTGAATCAATAAATCCTTATTTGGTCATTGTCTAGAAAAATTAAGACTTGCCTTCAAAATATTAATACACATGGCACGATTGGTTAATATATCTACTCATCAGCTTGCTGTTTGCATATATTTCAATTTCATATAGTTTAATTTTAAAATATAATTCATAAGCAAGTAAGGACAGACATATAAGAACAAATCTGAAGTTTGATTGAAAAATAAGTAAAACAAAGCTATGGTTACCTAGTGGTTAACTAATTACAATATTACTAAACCGTATAGAAATAGTTTAAATCGCAATGCGTTTATATCAAATTTATTTCAATAAAATTAGAATGAAAAGATGCCATGTAATAAAATAAAACATCGTTCATCAAAATTGTCCAATTTGCTTGATTATATTTTGTTGAATACAAATGAAGTAAATTTTTACTTGCATTACCATCTAATCCCAGAGGGAAAAAGAGAGGCAGATCTATCTGAAGAACAGTAATTGTTTCTAGAATCTCTCAGGAAAATATGTCAAGAAGTATATATTTTCATTAACTGTCTGTGATATCAATATATACGCGAGGATTTAAATGTTCGTGAAGTTAGCCAGACAGCCGGAACAGCCGAAACAAAATTTTTGCCGTGTCACGACAAAACCAAAATAATGGGTTTGCGACCAGCAGGATCCAGACCAGCCTGCGCATCCGCGCAGTCTGATCAGGATCCATGCTGTTCGCTATCAATTTCCCTACTTGTTATAGGGTTTTGTAAGCGAACAGCATGGATCCTGATCAGACTGCGCGGATGCGCAGGCTGGTCTGGATCAACGCTGGTCGCAAACGCATTATGTTGGTTTTGTCGTGACGCGGCTCATTTTGTCTCGTCCGGCTACTCCGGCTAGTCAGAGAATATACAGTAAAACCTGTGCAATATACAATTGTTTAATTCCATAATGTAGTTTCAAATTACTTATCACCTCGATCTCTGGCTATTCCGGCTGGCCAGAATAACCAAAATGAAGGCTATTTAAGATGAAAAAATAATCCAGGAACAAATTTATGAACATTTGTTTGTGCCGTGCAAAGTGTGACCGTGGGTCCGTCGGGAATGCTGTAGCATTTTGCCGACGTGGAGCCGAAGATCGTGCTATAAATGGTTATTTCAACTCGTATCTGGCCAATTACGGCTGCCCTCCTTGAGGCTCAGCCTCAATTGCCCAGAACCCCCATATGGTGGGATGGTTAGGGGTCTGACCGTGTGTCCGCTGGCACATAGGTGTGTCCGTCGGGAATACTTTGTTATTTTGCCGACGTTGAGTCGAAAATCGTACTACACATGGTCATTTCAACTCATATCTGGCCATTTCCGGCTGACCCCTGTGAGGCTCAGCCTCAATTGCACAGAAACCCAGCATATGGTGGGAAGGTTAGGGAGTTTAACCGTGTGTCCGCTGGCATAGGTGTGTCCGTTGGGAATACTTTGGTATTTAGCCGACGTTGAGCCATAAATCGTACTATAAATGGTCATTTCAATCATTATCTCGCCTATTTCGGCTGGCCCTGTGAGGTCCAGCATTCAATTTCGCAGAATCTCATATATTTGGATGGTTAGGGGGACCGTGTGTCCGCTGGTTTATTTGTGTCTGTCAGAAATACTTTGGTATTTTGCTTACGTTAAGCCAAACATCAAAATATAAATGATCATTTTAGCTCATATTTTGCCATTTATCTTAAAAGTCGCTGTGATACCCAGAACCAATGTGGTTATGTGGTTATGGAGCTGACCGTCGTGTTCGCGGGTATAGGTGTGTCCGTCAGGAATACTCTGGTATTTTGCCGACGGTGAGTCGAAAATCGTACAATACATGGTCATTTCAGCTCATATCTTTGCCAATTCTGGCTGACCCCTTTCTCCTGTGATCCAAGGTTCAGTTCAATTGAAACCAATAAACTTATATTCTTAGGTACGAAAGACCAGTGGGGACATTTCAACTACAAACATGAATTCCGATTATATCTTCGTGAATTCACGAATTCAACTTCGTGAGTTAACATTTTCAACATACGGAAATCACGAATTTACGATTTAAACTTCAGGAATTCACAACTTCAACTTCATGAATTTACCATTTCAACTGCACGAGTTCATAGATTTCAACTTTCAAATCACGAATTTACGATTTTAACTTCATGAATTCACAAACTGCAGCTTCATGATTTCACGATTTCAACTGCACGAGTTCAGTTCAAAGTATATCAAAGATAACGAGTGTTGCTGTAAGCTGAAGTTACAGACTTTTACAATGAAATCAAATACATGTATATTATACATGATTGTATGATGTTATTCTATTTATTTTAAGCTGATATTGTTAACCTTCCCTGTTAAGCTTTTTTTCTTTAAATAAAATTGCTAATTTTCATTTTTTTATATATGATCAATAAAATCATTACAGGCATATATTAAACCGTGTACTTTGTTATTTGTGTAATTTTTTTCAATAACTATTTTTCAATTGATATTTTACAATTTATGCGGTTTGTCACAATTTCGTCGAAGTGAAGAGCACCATGAACAAACTAAAAAGGAAAAATTCAGAATACAAAATCTATTTTTCAGACTTAAAAAAATAAATTCAAACGATGTTATATAGAGGACAGAAAGGGGGGTGGGGTGGAGATAAACTAAGGTAACAACCCTCAATTAAGACAAACATCGTGATTGAACCAAAGTGGTCGTAATTCAGGGTTGGTCTCAATTGTGGATATTCTTATCATTGCTTAAATACTTTATGACCAATGACTTTATAACCTACAAATACAAAATTTTTTATAATATTTAATCTGGTTAGAGCTAACAAATTTCTGAAGAAAAGCTAATACAGTAAAACTCTCATTAAGACCACCATCGGGACTGGACCAAAGTGGTCTTAATTGCGGGGTGGTCTTAATTGTGAATATTCTTATCATTTCTTACACACTTTAATGACAATGGTATATTTTAGTCATTTTGTTTGAACAAACAATATGTATCTTAACCTGCAAATACAATATAAAAGTTAATGTCGTTAAGTTTATAATGTTACATCTGATGGGAAGAAAACATACTTCTGAAGAAACTAAATATCCAATTCTATTAAGCCTGATTTCAATATTAATTATTATATGATGTACAAAATACATTCATCAAATAAAATAAATAAATTCTTCGCAAAATCGATATGCTTAAAGCAACATTAAACTTTAAAATCTACTTTCTCATCTATTTCGTACAATATCCCCCAAAAATATAAGGTGTTTTTTCGACACCTTGTTAAATCAAGTGTCATGCCCAAGAACATTCAAGCAGAATGGTTACAACATAACAACAGATTTAAGGTCTAGGTGAGTGTTGAAAACTTTAAATCAGTAGTCTCAATAGCGGGGTCAAATAATAAAACAAACAAAGAATTGGGACTTAATTTGGGTAGTCTTAAAAATGGATAAGCGGTCTTAATGAATGCTGAAATCAAGTAACCATTGACATAAAGAACAGAGAATTCCGTTCTTATAAAAATGGTTGGTCTTAATTCCCGGGTGGTCTTAAGTACAGATTCTACTGTATAAAATTCCAATTTGGTCTGATTTAAATATTAATTATAGTATGAATGTGCATAATTCAACACTATCCTATAAGAAATGTACGGAAGCGTATCAGGGCCTACAGTTGGTAAGTCAACTTATTTTTATTTGCATTGATAAGATGTTTTTGCATTTCTCAATAAAATTTACTGACAAAGATGAGAAGCTATTAGGCATTGCAACTGAATTTTCTCGATATGCTTGAAGCTTTTGTCTCTTCGACAAAAATCCTGTCGAAACTTCTTGATTTCACGACTTTGCTGAAATATTTAGTAAGACACAAAGACGTTACTCGCATTGACAAATAGCTCACGTAACTCAACAAACTTTTTTGCAATGATTAAAAACTTCTACGTATTACGTATTAATCATAACATCTTCATGGAATGTTTTATGTATTACGTATTAATCATAACGTCTTCATGGAATGGTTTTGGTTGACATGACGTGAAACTTTTCGATAAGTGGAGGCCCCTGATAAGCTTCCGTAGAAATGAATTCTTTACAAAAATAAATATTCCGAAAGCAAAATTAAACCACAGTGACTCAAAAAATTTACTTTCTCACCTTATTCCATATAATAAACCCATAAACAACGTGCAAACGTTTTGTAGAAAAATATTTTTTAGTAAAAAATAAAGAAAAAAGTCTAAAATAGATGAGAAATTTATTCAGTAACAATGAAGAAATACATGTACTGACAATTAACATATTTTATAAACTTTTAACACGGTTATTTAACATTCGCTTTCATTTTAGAAAAAAAGATCATATTTTGCATAATTATTCTAGCTAATTTAAAAAAAATACCGCATTTTGTTTGCATAATTAGCATGAAATTCTTACATATAGTCGCCCGCAACCGAGTATATAATATATATGAAATGCACAATCAACAAATAATTGATAGTATAAATAACATTAGTATAAAAAATTAATAACAATATATCTAATTGTTTGTTACGTGAATGTCATTGTGGAAAAAATACATACTACATACATGTACTTTTATCATTATTTGTTGTTGTTGTTTACATTCTAAGACCACTAGTTATTTTCTAAAACTAATTCTATTGGTGCAAATTGGAATAATGACTTGTCTATTAAACAGGCTAGTACGTACATGAGGTCGGTCTAATAACTAATAAGGCTCAATACGATTGGCTGCTTATAGTTGAAAATAAATTTGATATCTTAAACACCACAGTCTCACAAAAGACAGCTGAAAATATCACACAAAATTACAAAATTCAGCAGTATGAAGGCGAGGTAAATGCATGGTGGCTATTTCAATTATTTCACCATTGTATGACGTTTTGTATTCGTTTTCAAAAAGTACCAGATGAAAAAAATATAAAAATAAAAAACAGTTTTTTCTTCAGATTCTCAAGGGAAATTAGTCGAGTTTGGTGCCACTGGTGGTTTGCCAACGAGTACGGAGGAGGCGGTGTGTGGCCCAAGTACGGCGGAAGGTTCGAGTCTGCGGAGGCATTCTCTGAATACTTCGGCGGCGCAGTTGTATCATGGGTGGATGGACTGGCTGCACTTCTCTCTGGTGGGGTGTTGCGTTCAGGGTTTGTCTTCTTCGTATTGTCGTTGTCGAGTTTCATTCCACTTTTTGCCGTGTAGTAGACGATAGGCCTAGTGTAAGGGGAAGTTCTCTGTACTGGTGCTGAAAAAGTGATACATTACGATTAGTTGAATTAAGTTTACCTATGTCTACATGTATTTGTAATCGAAATAAATAGTTCATTTAAAAAAACACAAAGTCAGTAGCAATTTTAGCCGGCTGGGCAATGATTTAACACTATGACACTTCCGCTTAACTGATAAGAATTTTCAAAACATTTTTTTAATTTATGCACGATCATTCCTATATATATGATTTAATTAAATCAAGAAAGAAATGTTCTCCCTTAACATTACAGACAGTTCTTTAAATTCAACATTATGGTTTTTAAAACAGTCTCAGCTGTATTTCGAGGTTTGCGTACCATTTGATGTAGGTCTTGACCAATCCATTTCTTGTGTCCATTCGCTCAGTTTTATTTTCAGGATTATCAATATATTGTGCAAAATGAGACAAAAAAAAGATAAATAAATAAAAAAAAACAATAAATAAAAGAAAAAAAAAAAAAAACGAAAAGCGTTGAAGATCCTGTAAATCTTGTAATTAAGGTTGTTACCACGCTTTAACGCAAATCGGGTTAAGGATCGCAATTTTAAGGCTATTGAACTTCAAGTAGATGTCCTTAAAATAATAAATACTTACTCTGTTCCGCATAATCTTTTCTGGAGACGTCCTTCTCAACTTGGCTTTCTTGTGTTTGTACACACCAAACACGCAACAGGACATGCGACAATCAGCATCACAGCAGCAAATATCAGCAATCCACGGACCAGATGCTTGTTCCCTCTGAAATAAAATAATGTTTAAACATATTCAAGTTCGTTTAAATATATACAGGTATGTTTAGACATATTCAAGTATTTTTAAACATATCCAAGTATGTTTAAACATATTCAAGTATGTTTAAACATATTCAAGTATGATTTAAACGTGTTCAAGTTTGTTTAAACATATTTAAGTTTGTTTTAACACATTTAAGAATGTTTAGACATATTCAGGTATGTTTAAAGATACTTAAGTTTGTTTAATAATATTCAAGTTTGTTAAAAATATTCAGGTATATTTGAACTTATTCAGGTTTGTTGAAACATATTTAGGTATGTTTTAAACTTATTCAAGCTTGTTTAAATTTCTTTGAACATATTCACGTTTGTTAAAGCTTAATATCAAACGAAGCTCAGATGTAAAACCATTTACACTAAATCACAAATTTCACAAAATGTTACGATTGTATACCACTTAAAAATAAGGGTTGTTAAAGAATTTATTATTTATTCACTTCCGTGTGTAAAGGTACGTATGTAACAATTTACAAAATTTCTGGTGCCACTAAAATTGGTGAAACAATGTCTGCACCAAAGCAGTCGTGTCACGAGTATAAACTATATACATCAATACGAAAATTCTGTCCACTCTTTTTAAACACGATCCACATTTTTAACATTGCCGTCAAGTTTCTTTACAAAAAAAACACATTTCACAACTGTTGTCATATGGTCAAAAGCGAAAGTATTTCGGCTTTAAATTGTTGATAGTTACAAACAACGTGGCGAACCCGCATGACATTTGGCGAAAAAACCCCTTAAAATTCCACTTAAATAATCAAATCGTCTTTTAATTTAATCAAATATATTTGCTTTTTTATTCAAAATAGGTTCAAATTAACCTACGAACAAACATAAAACATACGAGTAAAGAATAAGCTTACACAAGTCAAAAAGGACAGACCAAACGTTTACATTGTTTTAAAAGAAAATATTGGAGTTGACCCTTTGACTACTATCTCAGTAACAGAAAAAAAATGAATGAGTGTCCAACGAATGACCGTATCAGCAATCACTGTGATTATATTTGGTAAACAGAATATGAAGACACCCCCCCCACAAAAAAAAAAACAAAAAAAAAAACAAAAAACATTTACTTATAAAACTTGAAAATTCAAAAATTATCTACGATATTCGGGGCTTTTTACTACCCAGTGCAATTTGTTTAAAAGTCAGGTGAGTTGAACAATTTAATCATTCTTAAAGTGATAAAATTTGGCGCATAAAATACTTTGACTTACTCTTCCTCGTGTTTTCTCTTTATCGGGATCATCACAACATTTCTGGTCGTCAAGTGATCCACAGCAACCGAACGGACATATTAGATAGTCCGTTAGCCGGGTTTGGTGATCCATCCGAATATGTATGCAGTGATCGGCGAGATCATTCGGTCCTCTCCGCTTTTATCATAAGGGTCATCGTGACGGGATCTTCCACCACGCTATTCACTGTATAAGATTGAAAAAGAGAATTAAAATAACTATATAAAATATGTGAATAATTAATGTCTAATGATATTAGATATTATATTATATATAATTTGTGAATACTATTATATATTCATTAAAAACAAGTATATCATACTCATGGCAGTTTCTATTCATGTAATCAATTGTAACCAGGGCCTCTATTTCCCGGGAAAACCGGGGAATTTACCCTTCCGGTTTTCGATCACTTTGATATTTAAGCCCCACTCTGATAGTAAAGTCCCCCACTGATAAAGTCCGCGAGTTGCGATTTGATATGTCCCTGTTTTAAATTCTGGCGCATCCTGGAACCACCACGTTGATCAATGCGGGTACAGACACCGCTGGTTTCCTTGCCTTTCACTGATTGTGGAACAATTTACTGATAAACATACTAACATATTCATCTAAAAATTTAAAGATTTATTCCTATCGTCTGCATTTAATTCAGTTTAATGTGACCGCTTAGGAGAAGATGATCTGTTCTGTTTTTATCTGAAAGTGAACGAAATAAGGACAAATACACTTGTACTTTTATTGATTTTTATTTGTTTGGGTCGTCGACCAGTCCAAGTAGCAAAATTTCAGACCCTGATGCTGTTAATTGCAAATGCCGAAAGTAGTCCGCTTTTTTATTTTCACCGTGGCCGAGGGGTTTGCACGCTCGCTTAGGAATCGAGAGGTGTGGAGTTCAAATCCCAGTGAAGGCAACTCATTTTTTTAAAATTGTTTAAGTCAAATAAACATTGAATTGAATATCAATGTTGCAATTAGTCTAATAGCCAATTTACCCAGTTAAAACACTGAAAAGCATCGGTGGCACTATACAAAAACAAATTGGTTTATAGTCTCACAACCTTCACCTTTCTGACATACTGATACCCAAACAAATTCAGCGCCTTCTGTGCTTTGATTATCATTGACTTTGACATTTGATAGCCACATTCTTCAAACAAAGACTTTAAAATGCCGATATTGATGTTTAATGATACGGACAGTTGGTGCGTGGCTTGGATAGTATCAGGCTCACCTTTTTAATGAATAAATTCTTTTTTTAATAAAAACATCTTATTTTCAATAAAACAAAAAAAAAATGTTTTTTTTTTCAATTTCATCCATTTTATAATATAATATTTAACGCAAAATTAGATGAAATGAATATGTTTTGATTAATGGCCAACATTTGTCCTATTTAAAACTTAAAATAAATTTCGTAGTCTGTTTTAATTTAAAATAAATCAATACACACGCACGTATTAAGGTACATCATAGAAAGACATAGATTAACGCATGTTTCTTATTTAACCAATATGTCTACAGACATATTTTATTTAATCTTTATAAAAATCTTTGTTACAAAACGAATGTCAGAGCGGACAAAATGCGTAAATATAAAGGTATTTTGTTACATGCATTGTATAATATTTATTCAAATTCAAATCTCACGGACATATCTATGATTACATTTATTCTGTTTGGCACTCTTACAGCCCAATTATAATCATTGAATAATTATCGTGACAATAAGTTAATGAAATCAGCTGTATAAATCTAATATTAGAACAACAATTTTAAAGTTTTTATAGACCGGAAGTTCCTCCTTCTTGTGCGCGTGTTTTATGTATCATGAGTGATATGAATAAACAATAAGCGATATTTGCAACGTTTTTTTTATAGACCGGAAGTTCCCACTTCTTAAGCGGGTGTTATATGTGTACTGTTAGAGGTGTTCCGTATGGCATAGCGAATGATTTCGTTTTTCCCGCTATCTATATTTTCCCAGCAAAATGTTAAAACCTCATCGAGTCATAATAAGAAGAGATAATGTTTGTACAGAGTGTTATAGCCCAGTTGTGAAATAAGAACACCAATATGATCAATATCCATCAGTAATAAAATCTGTTCTGTTCAGTAAAAATCATTAATTGAACCGTCAGACAATAAGTTTATTATATAGGACAATAATTATTAAGAGTACATGTACCCATATAGGACAATTATTTTACCTATATTAGGCAATAAGTTTACCTATACAGGGCAATTAGTTTACCTTTATAAGGCAAAAAGTTAACCTATATAAGGCAATTAGTTTACCTATATAGGACAATTAGTTTACCTATAGAGGGCAATTAGTTGAATTATATTGGGCAATAAGTTAACCTATATAGGGCAATTAGTTTACCTATATAGGACAATAATTATGTTTACCTATATATGATAATAGGCATTTAGTCTCCAAAAAGTACCTGTGCGTGTCTGTTATGTACATGTGATTTAATAATGTACGTATATTGTATTAGCGTTATCTGTTTGTGACATAATACATGTATTAACAAAAAAAAAATATCTTAACAAAGAAATACACTGATCACATTGTTTTTTTTTGTTTGTTCGGACTTATGTTTTTGTCTGCATATAAATACAATAAACATTTATATAATTCCACTGTTATGCTTTGATTATTATTCAGAAATAGCAATACAATTGGTAAAGATTTTAATCTTGAATATTTTTTTTTTTAATTTTAATGGTTTTTTTTTCACAAAGTTGCCAAAAAATATCATACTTGATTCAGATTTCACAGATTATGTGTTTTTAAATAATCAATAAATATTACATTTTGTTGTATAAATAAAATTATATTAAGGTGAACTGAATATGTGCTAAAAAGTTTATTTCAGAATTCTCGATTCGATTGATTTATAATCGAATCCCATGTTTTTACTTATTCATGACACGAAGTAAATAGCGAGCATAGTTAAAATTAAAGAATAAATCAAATATCATTAATAATACTTACATTGGCAGAAAATCGCCAGTAGAAACAAATTTAGAATTAAGAACTCCATATTTTGGTGTTTTAAAACAGAGTATCGTCAACTTTGTATAACGGAAGATCGCAAATTATTCCTGGCATAGTTCCAACCGGCCTCTTCTTTTGATGTTACCTGAAATACGATATATGCCTCATTAATTAGTAAAATAGCTATTAGCCATATCGATCTTCCATACCTGTTCTATTTATATCAAAAAGCGTGACGGGTACTCTATAAGTAATTGAAAAGACTTTTGAATTTATGATTTGATAAGATTTAGCATTGAGTAAGTTTTCAAACATTTTTTTAATCAAAAACAATGAATAAGCAATATTTAAGAATCACGAAGTTTTTGTATTGATAGTTTATGACAAGATGCTTACATTTTAATTAAGATGACATTGAAAATATAAAAAAGAAATAATGAAATATAGATAAAATTAAGATAAACGAACAAATTAAAGAAAAAAAATGTAACGAAAAATATATGACACGAAAAATGAAATAGTTGCATTTTCACTGCAGTTTCTTTGACGAGTTTTTACAAGATTCAACACCATTTATAGCTTTTAAACCTTCTTTTTCCGTTCGGGCGTCTTGGCCCAGTGGTTTGTTCCGGCGTCTTGGCCCAGTGGTTTGTGCAAACGTCTTGGTCCAGTGGTTTAGGTCGTTGACTTCAAACTACTTGCCCAAAATGCGTCAAGGGACTTTTGATTCTTTCAAGTGAGGAAGCCATTAATCTAGCTTACGAAACCTGGGGGTGGTTCTACACGGGTGACCGCTCTTGTCTGAAATAATGCACGGATGGGCATCTGAGGTGTTCCTCTACCATTAAAGCTGGGAAGTTGTCACAACTTCAGAGAAATAGTGATATTTGAATCGAGAAATATGACATTTAGATCAAAACGCAACAACTGAATTTAATGTTAAAAAATTACAAATATACAGAATCATAAAAATTTAAACTCCAAAAATGTTTTATATTAAAACCCAGTACCTCACTAGGAAGCAAAAAAAAACATGTTAAATCATAAAATTTCGCCTGTCTTAAGGAACAGTTTCTTCCTTTAAACTTAATAAAGTGATAGTGCATGAAATATGAAAAACGTTTTATGATTTGTTTCACCATTTCTCGCATAATACCGCACAGAGACCTTCAATAGTTATCTGTTATTATTCTACAATACTAACAATCTTTCAAGGACGTAATTAACTTTTGAAATCCTTTTTAATAGAAAAAGAAGTGCTTTAAACTGAAATAACCGTTTATTCAGTGCAATGCATATCATGGATATATCTATTGCACGTATACACTATGCAAAATATCACGCTAGGCAAAACATGTATTATGAACCGCGTGAATATTAAATTATAATAATAAGAGTACTTTTTTTCAAATTAACTATGCGTCATAATTGTTGCTAAAATATCAATCCGCACAGACATTATCATTACCACACACAAATGATGTTATCAAAATTATCTTCTTCATCACCACCATCAACAACAATAACAGCAACAACATGTCCGACAGCACGTATCATTTATCCTCTTTACCACAAACAACAACAAAATTGGCTTAATCACATTCAACGCCAACACCACCATTAGCCATAATATAATACTAATCTTTATAGCTACCATGCAACAACCTAACAACAATATTGCCATCGTTGTAACACTAACGCCAACAAAGAAAACAATATTGCCATGGTCTTTACCTCCAATAGAAACACTATCATTATCGTCTTTATTTGCAACTTAAGCAAAAGCAACTCTATCATCGTTGTGCTTCTCAACATAAACAATATCATCATCGCATCATGGTCAATACAAAGCAAGAAAGACAACTCTGATAATGACAAATTTTCTAACAAAATTACTCCCCATTAAAATTTCTGTTAAAGGCAACATATTTTTTTTTATCTGTTTAGTATTTACCGAAACAAAGAACTAAATACAGTCTATCGAGAACACGGAGGAGATATAAAGAATATAAAGTGATAAACCATCTTTAGTGAGATTCGAACCCATTGGGATGATGGCTAAACGACTTGAATCAAAATGTCACCAAGGACTCTCCCGACACTAAGATTTTTTTTATTGACAATTTAACAACTTGGTATTGTATCCGTCATTTAAAATATAAATCTGTAAGCAATATAACGTCATGATTTCGCCGTCATTTCAAAACACTGATCTATTCATTACTCTTATTTGGTACCACGGATTTATATTACATGTAATATAAACCCGTGTTGGTACTTAACACTCCGCAACAGTTTAATTGCATATTGATAGCGATGGTTTAATTAGAAGGTTGCACATTAGAGTATATATATATATATCTATTCAAAGCAATTACTATTGCGCTGAGGTCAGTATCACAGGGAAATTTCTCAATCATGAAGATTTAGACTTTAATGGCATTTTTACACTAAGCCTCCTGCCAGCAAACGATTGCAAACAAGCGCCAAGATCAGCCTACAAACCCGTAATGTCTGGTGATGGTTGGTACTGTCCGCTATTCAGTCAGTGACAATTATGGAATTTCCTTAAATATTTATTTATAATTTGTTTAATTCGAAATTACTTCTGGCCAAAACTAGACTACAACCTCAACTACAGACAGCACAGGTTTTGATTATTATCATTCATGCCCCATCCAATCATGACAAGTTTTATTAGAGTTGAACGAACAACAATATTCATCTACTAAAATATCTATATATAAGCTATAAGCAGCCGTTCATTACACAAACGTTTTGATAAGATTGGATTTTTTTTAATGTTATAGAATTGAAATGCATATCGACGTCAAATCTAACTGAATGACCACTTAACCTGCTTCATCTGTGTTGTGTAAGGAATTTGCAAACATTTAAATTTTGAAGCAGTCCATTTTATGGTTTATCGAATTTCAATTTGAAAATACAAAAATTATTGAGTGTACCAACAGTAAAGGGCTTTGTTAGACAGCATGGATGTGCAGACTGGCCTGTCTTCTTACTTGCGGAATAGGTTAACCATTTTCAGTTCTAACAGGGTGGCAAGCTATCATCCCAGTTCCTAGGGTTGGATCCGCAAATTCAATATCAAACTTGTGATAAACAAGAGGGCCTAGAGGGCCCTAGATCGCTCACCTGACACATCGAACTCATCCGAACAATTACCTAGACAAGCGCATTATGACCAAGTTTCATGACAGGTGAGTCAAAAATGTGACCACTAGAGTGTTTACAAGGATTATCCAGACCAATTTCCAGGATATTTGGATCAAAACAGTAGCCACTAGAGTGTTAACAAGATTTTTCTATTTTTTGCTCATGTCCTAGTTTTTCATCCGAGATGACCCATGTTCGAACTAATCCGAGCAATTACCTAGACAAGCATCCTGACCAAGTTGGATGATAATTGATTCAAAAATGTGACCACTAGAGTGTTAACAAGGCTTTTCCATATTTGGGAGGTGTGCCTAGTTTTTGAACCCAGATGAATCAAATTCGAACTTGACATAGAAATCATCAAAACAAACTTTCAGACCAATTTCCAGGATATTTGGATCAAAACAGTAGCCAATAGTGTTGACAAGATTTTTCTATTTTAAGCTCCTGTGACCTAGTTTTTCATTCGAGATGACCCATGTTCGAACTCATCTGAACAAATATACATAGACAAGCATCCTGACCAAGTTTGATGACAATTGAGTCAAAAATGTGACCACTAGTGTTAACAATGTTTTTCTATTTTTAGCTCATGTGACCTTGTTTTTCATCCGAGATGACCCATGTTCGAATTCATCCGAGCTATCAACTAGATAAGAATCCTGACAAAGTTCGATGATGATTGAGACAAAAATGTGACCTCTAGAGTGTTAACGAACAAGTGCAGACGGACGATGGATAACGGACATTCAACGATCCAAAAGTTCACCCTGAGCTAGCTCAGGTGAGCTAAAAAAAAAATCAACAACAACAAAAACACCTGATTCTTCACTATTTATTCAACCAAATAACAAATGTTATGTTAAAGAGTCGCTAACAAACACCATGACTGTAACAATACCTCTATTTTTTTCATGGAAAAAAAACCCAAAAAAACCCCAAAAAACCCCAAAAAACAAACAAACTCGAGGTGATTGTCTTGGCATAAAAAATCATATTTAAAATTGAATTAGAATAACAGGACTTTATATTTTGAATGAATATATTGATTTCATTAAATATACATTAACATACACAATAACAAATATTATTATAATTATGGCACGAAAATAAGACTTACTTATAGCTGTCAAAATCATAGAAATTTATAGATCTGCACAGCAGAATGTACAAAACTTTTTTTTAAAAGTTAACTGTGTCTAAAAATAACAATATTACGATTCATTCACACAACTCTTTTAAAGTCCAAATCTTGCATTGGAACAACAATAATAATAGTTCTTTGCAATTATACAGTATTGTGTTTTAATAATCAAACAAAAGAATTACCATTTATTTCTGTCTTCATGGCGATTTGTGCATTGAATAGTGAATACATATAATGTAACAATTTTTACGTGTTATTTACAGCAGTAGATACCACATTTGCTAAAATATAGGACTAGTTTAAAAAATATAAAGCAATTAAGGACACTTTAAACACAATAGGAATTTGTTGACAAAAGTCAAGAAATAAAATCATTCACAAAAATAATTATAAAAATAATTTCATTTATCACAGTTATTAAATAGAATCACATAATTTTATAACAACCCCTCACCAAACAAAAAATATGGTAACGGTGAAAATATTTACTTCAATGGTTTATCTAATATATACAGAAATAGACAAACGATTAAGACAATATTTATACAGATATATGAAAACAGGTGTCAAAATAAATGCAAATGGCAACACTTGCTTACATTCAAAATGAAAAGAATGAAACCCGCCAAAAATAATTTACCCGTCCAACCTTTAATTATTTCTGGACATGTCACCTGAAACAGACATAACTTATTTGGCAATATGAGGTAACTATATATATATATACACACACACTAAAGAAAAAATGGCACATGATTAATTCAAACAAAAACTTTTTATCTTGAATATGATTAGTTTCCTACTTAACATCACTGCCTTGGTATTGAAACATAATGAGGATGATTATAATTTAAGGAATAATTCACCTTAAGCTTTCTCATATCTTCAAGGGTATTGTTCAATAATCAAAAATCATTGGTACGATTGTAAACAGATATCTCGTGTCAGTTTTGACTATTTTCGAGTTTTCGTAAATTATTTCATGATCACAAGACCTTTATATATGTGACTTTACTCGATATACGTCTGATGAGGTCAAAACTGAAAGGTAAGGTGATCGTGGTATAATTTTGGCAAACCAGAAAATCGTAAATCTCTAAGAAATTCCTCAATTGCTTATAACAAAGGAACAAAATTCTGGATTAAAATCATTCCAAACATATATATCAACTATATACACATTTATTTGATAAAAATCAAGCCAGAGTGCTGATTAGATTCAAAAGTGAATTACGGACAGTCAAACAATCTTATTAATATACATATACATGTATTTGAGCAATAACAATGATTGTCATGGCGAAGTATTATTTTGTAATCATATTGGAATCATAGGATTTCACAACTTGCATAAAAAATATATTTCATAACATTTATAACAATTAATTACAAAAAAAAGTCATTTAAGTGTCAGTCGTATAGAGATCTAAATATTCTGCCAAGAGCCGTGCTCACTAAAAACATATATAACAAAAAAATGTTGTTTTTTTTAAATAATAATATAAACAAGAGCTGTCACAGGAGACAGCGAAGCTCTACTAATTAAATACCGGACGCAGTAAGGAAGTCAAAACTTATAATGAAAGAAAAATCAATTATGATATAAATATATTTCTTCTTTTAACAAAAAGTTATAGTTGTGAACAAAAATTTCAGGTTCAAGGGGAAATAATTCTGGAAATAGTCATACTTGAGTTATGGACCTTGTCACACAACATGTGTGTAATGATAAGAAATATATATTTGAAGTTAAAGAAGATTCCTTAAAAAGTAAAGAAGTTATAATATTTCTTAAAAAAATATGTTTAAAGGGAGATAAATCTGAAATTATTGTTTCAAGAGTTATGAACATTGTCAAATAAGATCTGGTTGATAATAAGGAATAATTATGTATTTGAACTTTGAGGTAGATACCTTTAAAACTAAAGAAGTTATAGTAAAAAATAACATTTTTCAAGTAAAAAAATCTAAGTTAATGGGGAGATAATTCTTGAAATATTGGTTCTAGAGTTATGAACATAACATGTGTTTAATGATAAGGAATATATATATTTGAAGTATTAAGTTGATCGCTTCAGGAAAAAAAGAAGTAACAGTAAACATTATATTTATAAGGAAAATTCTAAGTTCAAAGGGAGATAAATCTAAAAAAAATTGTGCTAGAACCTTGTCACATAAGATGTAGTTGATGATATAAAATATATATTTGAAGTATGAAAATGATCGCTTAAGAAATAAAGAAGTAACAGTACAAATAATAATTTTTTAAGAAAAAATATAAGTTCAAGGGAAGATAAATCTAATAATATTATTGCTAAGGTTATAAACCTTGTCACATAAGATGTGGTTGATGATAAGGAACAAATATTTGAAGTTTGAAGTTGATACCTTAAGATATAAAAGTTACAGTAAAAAAAATATTCTTCAAGAAAAATTATACGTTCAAGGGGAGATAAATCTGAAAATATTATTGCTAGAGTTATTAACTTTGTCACATAAGATGTGATGGATAATAAGGAACATACATTTGAAGTTTGAAGTTGAAACCTTAAGAAATGAAAAAAGTTATAGTGAAAAATATTTTACTGCACTGTAATCTGGACGCGGACGCCGGGGCGTATATACTTCGTATACCGGTAGTCGAGCTAAAAAGGACAAAATATTGTGTATCAAATCACAGTAGATAACTTAAAAACATATATATGTTAAATATGTAATCTTAACAAAATGTCGTTCATATTATACAACTTAAAACAGATAGAAAAATATATATTAGAAACATATAAAAGATAAACATATATAAAATGCTGTGTCATTATGCCCATCCAAGAGTAAATGGTCATTGAACAATTATCATAGTATTGCAAGCAATCCATAAGTCACATAGAACCCCAGCAACATTCTGAAGGGACATTGGTCATTGAATTATGTCATTGAATGAATAAATGACATGAATAAACTTAAATCTTTTGAGTTCTTATTTTATCTGTATCTAAGTAATATGGTAAGTTTCCCTAATTATGTTTATAGAACAGATAATCAACAGATCCAATTTTCTCAGGATGAATATGTATAACTGATGTTTCAACTTTTCTTTCTTTTAAGTAAATTTGTTGGAAAAGTTCCAATGTCTTTAAAAGTGATCTCAAGGAACATTTTTTAGAAACGGACAGATAAATTAACTGACAGAGACTCTGAGGGTAAATCGAAATCGGATAAATTGAACATCTCTAGATGTTACCAGAATATAACATTTCTTAAACTTAGAGGACATAACTCTTGAAATAAAGATGCTAGACTTATGAACATTTTCATACATGATGTGAGTGTAACACAGAACACATATCTCAAGTTTAATGAAGTTACCATTTAAATAAATAAATAATATACCATTTATAGTAACAATGACGGAACTTTACAGAAAAAATCAAGAAAATCTCAAGTTGAAATGAAAATAATTACAGAAACACATGTCTTATATCTTATAAATCTAATCACATATGAAGTAGGTGTTGATAATGAATGTCTTTTTAAAATTTGAAGTAAATCCATGGAGAAATAAGAAAGTTAAAGAATGTCAGCAAGAAAAATTCAAAGTTTAACGAGGAGATAATTCTGGAAATATGGAGGCTAGATTTATAAACCTTGTCATTTTATTATGATGTGGGAGTTTGAAAGAAATGCTATAATAAATGAAGAAGTTTGAGTGAAATATAATAATTTCTAGAAAAAAAAAAGTTCAAGGGGGACATAATTCTAGAAAAAGTCAAGCTAAAGTATTGAACCTTCTCCCAAATGACCTAAGAAAAAATAAGACAATGTAAATATGAAGTTAATAGTAGATACATTATGAAATAAAGAAGTTATAAAAAAATCAACATTTTTTCATGAAAATTCTGAGTTCAAGGGGGAAAATTCTGATTTTTGTGTGTGCTAGAGTTGTAAACCTTGTCACATATGATGAGGTTGATGATCAGAAACATATATTTTTTAGCTTCATAAAAATATTTTCACTACTTTTTTGAGTAATGACAAATATTGTTATATTTGCCATATTTTAAGCCTACTTGTTACCATAGCAACCAAATATTTCAAAATAGGAAGAAGAAAAAAAGCCGTGCATAATCTCCAGACTGCCATCTGTCCATATATCAAGTTTCATAAAAATATTTTCAGTGCTTTTTGGTTATTGCGGGATCCAATTTGGCGGACGGACAGACGGACATCCAGTCGAATAGGTATAAAGGGCCATTTCTATTGTTTTTTTTCTTTTGTTTAATAGATGGCCAAGCCCCTTATGCTGTTGTTACGTAATGAATTCTATTGTTCTCTTTTGTTCTGTTTACAGTTAGATGGTCCCCTTTTCCTAGTCGGTAGTGCGGACAGACAGGCAGACGGACAGAGGGTAAATCTAAAGTCCTCTCTAGGGGACTAACAATCTGTGCGATAATAATGATTCTCATAGCAAAGTATTATTTGCTTATGATATTATTTCATCACAACCATATTGGAATTTCACAACTTGTATAAAAATATATTTCGTAACATTTTTAACAACAAATTACATGATAGACATTTAAGTGAAACTGCACTCAAATAAAAAGTATAAAGATCTAAAATCATGTAAGATTACCCTCTTTTTGTACACACTGGATCAAAACTACCCTTTAATATCTGTATATAATAAAAATATATTTTTTTTGTTGCTTTTTTATGTTCTTTTTATGTTTTATTTTCAAAGATAATTTACAAAATCCAAGAAGCCACATTCCATGCTCGAACTTTTCTGCCACAAATTGGACAATGGACCAGTTGAAGAAGGCAACGTTGGCACAATGTCAAGTGTCGACATCCGCCGATCACGGCATCACGGATATTAATCTTACACATCAAGCACTTAACTTCATCTGGAAGGTGCTCTCTTAATTCCCGTGGAATAGTTGTAATTTCATTCTGCAACAACACTGTAAAAGAACTTGCTTTCAATTATAATAAAACATATATATGATAGTTGACTTAAATTAAATTTCTCAAAACAAGCCGCTAAAGAATGCTAACGGAAAAATATTGCTTTAATATTAAGCAAAATAGAAATGTCACTAGAATCTTTAACACACTGATAAACAAGAGCCATTCTATAAGCAACAAGAGGGCCATGATGGCCCTGAGGTCGCTCACCTGTATATAGGCCCCCAACCCCCACCCCCCCGCCAACGTTGCAGGGCCAATTTAACCCAAGGGCTTTTATTTGCACAAACTTGGTAGACACCTATAAGAAGATGTTTCATGCTAAACATCTAAGCTCTGGATCATTGGGCTTTTTAAAAGAAGATTTTTTTTTAAAGTTTTTACTATACACATATAGTTAAAAACAATGACACCCCTGGTGTCGGGCCAGTTTTGACCCCAGGGCTTTTATTTGAACAAACTTTGTAGACACTTCCTAGAAGATGTTTCATGCTTAATATCTAAACTCTAGCTATTTGAGTTTTTTCAAAGAAGATTTTAAGTTTTTGCTATACACATATAAAGAAAATCAATGACTCCAGGGGCGGGGCCAATTTTGACCCCAGGTCTTTTATTTGAACAAACTTTGTAGACACTCACTAAAAGATGTTTCATGCTTAATATCTTAACTCAAGCTATTTGGGTTTTTTCAAAGAAGATTTTTTAAGTTTTTGCTATACACATATAAGGAAAATCAATGACCCCCGGGGCGGTGCCAATTTTGACCCCAGGGCTTTTATTTGAACAAACTTGGTAGACACCTATTAGAACATGTTTGATGCTAAATATCTTAGCCATAGCTCTTTGAGTTCTTTAAAAGAAGATTTTTTAAGTTTTTACTATATGCATATAGGGAAAATCAATGCCCCCCTGGGGCGGGGCCAATTTTGACCCAAGGGCTTTTATTTGAACAGACTTGGTAGACACCTATTAGAACATGTTTGATGCTCAATATCTTAGCCATAGCTCTTTGAGTTCTTTAAAAGAAGATTTTTTTAAGTTTTTACTATGCATATAGGGAAAATCGATGACCCCCCCCCCCGGGCGGGGCCAATTTTGACCCCAGGGCTTTTATTTGAACAAACTTTGTAGACACTTACTAGAAGATGTTTCATGCTTAATATCTAAACTCTAGCTATTTGAGTTTTTTCAAAGAAGATTTTAAGTTTTTGCTATACACATATAAAGAAAATCAATGACTCCAGGGGCGGGGCCAATTTTGACCCCAGGTCTTTTATTTGAACTAACTTTGTAGACACTCACTAGAAGATGTTTCATGCCAAATATCTAAGCTCTAGATTTAATGGGTTTTTTTAAAAGAAGATATTTAAAGTTTTTTCTTTCGGTTGCCATGGCAACCAGAGTTCTGCATGGAATTAAATTCTTTGAACAATTTTTAAAGGTGACCACCAAAGGAACATTCCTGTGAAGTTTGGATGAAATTGGCATAGTGCTTTATGAGGAGATGTCATTTAAAGTAAAAGTTTACGGACGGACGACGGACGGACGGACGGACGAACGCCGGACGAAAAGCGATCACAAAAGCTCACCCTGTCACTTTGTGACAGGTGAGCTAAAAAGTAATTAAATGGTTAAAAAAATCTTTAAAAAGAAAATTTAAGGATTTTTCCTTTTTTTATTCAACTTAGGTCTGTTTGGTCAACTTCGTGTTTTGTCAAAGTATGAATCATTTCCGAAAATAAATGACAATGACAAAGTTGAGAAATATAAGAAAAATCGATCATCTGACCTTGACGATCAAGGTTATTTAAAGGTCAGGGCCATATCTGACCAATTCAACATGTCCGTTTTGTCACTCACAAGTGTTGTTTAGGAAATAGATATCAATTCTGAGTGCATTGTTGTAGAATAATGCACGGTTTGAGTTCAAATGCGTAGTAATATAATCACGAAGGCCGATAGGCCTGAGTGATTAATTACAAAGCATTTGAACGAAAAACGTGCATTATTATACAATAATGCACGAAGAATTGATATCTATTTCCATTCTAACACGTCAAGAAAAAATATAATTATTATTATAACGTTGGACTTTATGTTTGGTGGTTGAATTTGTTTTCGCCTCAGAGTTTCCAATAGAAACGTTCTTTAAAGGCCGTTCCAGTGGGTTGAAAAAAACTGTCGTTAAATCTACCGTGTGTAGAAACATTTTGAAAATAACGAATTTTGAAAACGTTGATACAACTTTGTTTGTTTATTTATTTCAGTTTATAATTTTCCAAGCGAAATACAAATTATTAAAAGTGAAATAAATGTAAAACTAAACTCGTTTGCGACATTAAAATAGCGTACTTGATTTGATTGTTTTGCACGTGCTGTTTGGCGCTACATTGTGACGTCACGTAAACAACACTTTAAACGTCTGTACAGCGTTAACGACTGAATTAAAGATATTGGTGTTCGGATTAATTTTCTTAGTTAGACCATTTTCTTTCATTCTAGATAGTTTTCACAACAAAATTCGACAAAAATTGTTTTAATTTATCAGATTTTTTTAAACAAAATGGCGCCTTCAATGTGAAAATACACAGGGAGATAATAAGAACGGCGAGTGCATTGTTGTAGAATAATGCACGCTGCCGGCCTTCTTTGTCTATATAGAAAAAATTCCGATAGTGTTAGAATTTGTGTTTATATGAATAAATCCGTACATAAATAACAAAACAATGACAACTTAAATTAACCAAAATTAAATACATTTAACTAATTTTGACGGTCAATGTCAACGTTTGTTTAACCATTTAGAAATCATGGTAAAAATTGTTTTGTTCAAGTATGAACACAATCTATTGATAAATTACCAAGTTACAGCAAATTACTAGTATAGCAATAATCAGTGAAAATTTCATAATTTGAAAAGTCTTCAAGGTCAATGTCATGCAGGAGTCAAGGTAAATATAAGTTCGATATACATGAAGGTCATATTCTTATGGTTTTGTGTTAAAATATATAGTCAATCCATTTATAAATAACAAAGTTATAGCCAGTTCAGGATATAACAAGAGAATTTCATTTACTTGACCGTCACCTTCAAAACCAATTTAAGGTAAAGGTCACTTCTAAATTATTCTGTTTTTTTTTTCTTCTTTTTGGTAGAAAGTCTTGTTTTGTCTAAGTATAAATCAAATCTATACACAAAAATATGACAATAAAACCAAAATTCAATAATTTTTATAGTATATTAATAGTTTTAGCTCAAGTTCAGTTCAACCTTTTAAAAGGTCTTTTCCAAAAGGTTGTTTACTCCAAGTATGAAGATAATCCATTTATTAATAACCATGTAAAAGTCAATCATGCAAAAAACAGTGAAATTCAAAAATCATAAATGAACCAAGGTCAATTTGAGATTGATATACTTGAATGTTTATCCTAATGAATGTTGTTTCTCAATATAAAGTCAATTCAATTATATAAATGACAAAACTAAAGCCAGTTTCGGCAAAAAATAAGACAAAAAATTCAATAATTTGACCTTCAAAGTCAAGGTTATTAATGAGTGAATGTCAAGGTCTGGCTGGCCACCTGTAACAAGGGGGAGAATCACGCCGTTCGTTACCCAAACAAACAAGATGGCGGATGCAGCCAAAAAGTAGGTTTTTCCCTTTTTTCTCTGAAATTCGTGATGTTCTAATGTAAAGGTACATATAACAACCTTCTACACAATTTTCCTGGCACACAGGATTTTATTTCATGATGTTTCGTCCCGTACTTCATCTGAAATGCGCGTCACCAGATTCGAAGCGAGAGAATTTTCCACCGGTTTGACCGTGGTAACGTACGGCTTTCTCTCTCAAATTCACTGTTTCTTTTACATATATGTATATTAGCGGAAACCACTGACTTAAAAAAGTTGTAATATGTTGTCAAGTAAGCAATCATGCCAATTCTGGCTAGATTTACTGCTGTAAATATTAATATCGGGGCATTTTCCGGAAATGATAACGTATGGCGCACAAAATATCAATGATAACGTACGGCGAATTTTACTACTTGGTGGATTTCCATTTGTCCAATCAGCTGATAATGAATTATTTTTATGTAGGAAATGATAGATATCTGAAAAAAAATGTTGGTCAGGTCAGAAATAATTAATTGAACAATGCATGCTGTACCATCGGAAATAAATATCTTTCTAGCTGGTGGCATAATAGATATTCGTTGTTAATATACCAATTAAAACACACGTGTATAGTTTGAGAATATTTTGTATAAAATGCAGAATGGAAAGAAAAGCCTCCACTTTCAGGAAACATTTGTGTAGTGTTGTCTTTACATTAAATTTCGCCAGTGTTGTGCGATAATTATGGTCTTATCCCCTAATTGGAAAGAAGAAACGCATTCAGCAGAGCAAAAATGTTAAAAAGGTACGGACGGCTTGATATATTTTCTTTTCAAAATCATGCCTAACAAATTTCTGATAAGGAAATCTTAATATTTGAACCCGTCAACATTTACAAAACGAAAATTGATTGCGACTAGCTTACACCCAGATGAGAAGAGCCTGTGTTTATTCAATATGGTCGCTCATTAAAAGAAAAATACATAACAGAGCAAAATGAATGAATGTAGGTTCTATAATGAGTTTATTGAACGAGTAAGAAAATAATGTTATGCGAAAAACTTAATTGAATTTAGTAAATAAAAAAAATTCTGTTTATTAGACGGGCGGTTAATATCGAAACGCTACCATTTAGCGTGACGTTGTGCCACTATGGCGTCAGATATAATTACGCAACATAGCCTCACGGTTTTTTTTATTATAGTAGACAGTAGACATTTTATTTTATTCCATTTGGCTTTAAAGCAGATGAGGACATAAAACATGCATAATAACGAACAGTTCATATAAACATGTAACCCTTTCCCTCATGAGCATATTGTGAAAAGTGGCCGTTTTCATTGAAAAGCCTCCTGTTACAAGTTCAAACTGCTATTAAACTTTGAAAAATGTTTTAATACTAATCAAACTTGGCACAAATGTTGACTGGACCATTGCCTTTGTAACGACATGCTCAGTCTAAAATTTCCTGTTACCATGGCAACATGGGGCATCTCAAAATTGCCATAAATCACTATTTTGCCTTGAGTTTTTTCATCAAAATTTATTTCAAAGTGCTGCAACTTCTCAAGGGATTGAGATAGAGTCAAAGGCTTTTCAGCGTTGGTTACACGTTACCTTATGATCGACCTGGGGCCATTTTTAGCCTCTCGCAAGTCCAAAATTTTCTTGGCGATGAGGGGGACTACCGCCCCTCTTCAACCCCCCCAAACAGAAGGGGGCACATCTCCCTTCTGGCAACCCCCTGATGTATCTTTTGGATGAAGGGCGGCGCCGAAAAAGTTCTCACTTTTTTTAGCAACGTTTCTCAAACGAAAACATGTGTTTGGGGTCCAAAAAAGGACATTTTTTTTCACTGAGGCCTAACGTGTGTTGTTTTGCGTATATATGAGGTAAAGGGGTAAATACCAGCCGAAATTTTCTGAAGGAGTTACATAATGAACATTTTCAAAATTGATCTTTAAAGCAGTAACTTATAGGTCTCTTGTATTTACATATACATACACACGTATACATGTACATACATACAAAAAGCATACATTATATTATGAACTATTAATGCAAAATTGTTGTATATAAATCGATTTTTAACACAGAAACGCAATTACCGTTGTTTTTTTTCCACAAACGCCCCAACAAAAACAATAATTTCTTTAAAAAAAAGTATTGCAGGTATCAGCAATAAAAGAGTGACATTGGAATTTGCTTATTAATTTCTAGTGTTAATTATGAAGTTTCAAATCGTATTTGGATTTCGATGTTTTTATCCATGCCGGAAACCCGTCTGAAACCTTAAATGCCAGACCGCTCATGTGCTTAAATGACGTTATTATCTTTATGAAGGAACGATTTTAAAAATTATTACGCTACTCTTAAACTATTGTGTAAGTGTTCATCCGTGTTATTTTATTTTTTTCGACGGGGGCGATAGCGACCGGAGAATATTTCTTATTTCTGTAGAACAGCTAAGGATGAATACAAACATACTTAGTGTCAAGCTTTATTTGGCTTCATTAGTATTATCTTTATTTCATCACTATACCTGTCCATTTGCACAAACGCGGTTATATGAAGTACTATGAAAAATAAAAGGCTGCTATGAACGGACTTTGATATATCATCGACTTTTGTTCTTCTATTCTATGAAAATTTACACAATTTTTTTTTAAGAAATACAACGCTTTCATTGGATGACAAATAAAACTGGACACTGATATTATTTATTTCAGTTTCTTAATTTGATTCTACACATCCACTTATGTCTTGTAAACATAACTTTTCTATTATAAAGAAAATCAATTAATCAGAAAAAAATGCGCCGTACGTTATCATTGATATTTTGTGCGCCATACGTTATCATTTCCGGAAAATGCCCCGATATTAATATTCACAGCAGTAAATCTAGCCAGAATTGGCATGAATGCTTACTTGACAACATATAACAACTTTCTTAAGTCAGTGGTTTCAGTCAATATACATATATGTAAAAGAAACAGTGAATTTTAGAGAAGAAGCCGTACGTTACCACGACCAAACCGGTGGAAAATTCTCTCGCTTCGAATCTGGTGACGCGCATTTCAGATGAAGTACGGGAGGAAACATCATGACATAACATCCTGTGTGCCAGGAAAATTGTGTAGAAGGTTGTTATATGTACCTTTAACATCAGAACATCACGAATTTCAGAGAGAAAAAAGGGAAAAACCTACTTTTTGGCTGCATCCGCCATCTTGTTTGTTTGGGTAACGAACGGCGTGATTCTCCCCCTTGCTGTAAGGTCTATCCTTAAAGATGGTTGTGGTTATGTTTAAAGACAATCCATTCAAAAATAACCCCAACTTATAAACACTGATAATAACAAGAACCGGTTGCACCGGGTGATGCTCTCCGAGGAAAGTATAAAAAATGAACAAAGGGCAAAAACTCCAAAATTAGGCAAGGCAGAGTTAAGGGTTTTTGCACTGCCCTTCTTTTCAATGAGATCCATCTTCTAGTATCTATAAAGTTTCGTGATGATATCTTCTATAGTTTCAGAGTTATGTCCCGGGTAAAATTCAAAATGTAAAAATGAACGTAGGGTAATAACTCCGATATTAGACAAGGCTGTGTTAGGGTCTTAAGCATTGCAGTTCTATCCAATGAGATCTATCTACCTACAAAGTTTCATTTTGATATATCTAATAGTTTTAGAGTTATGTCCCGGACAAGAGTAAAAAAGTAAAAAGAAATGTCGAACGACACATATGCCCCCCTTTCTAACACATATGCCTCCCTTGACTCACATTACTGGTAATATTGGTACAGAATCTTGCCATAATTGGGTACATGGAAGTGTTCAATTATGGCAAAAAAGAAAAATAATGACTTTGAGATAAATAGTTTTCAAGATAAAGGCCCCTGTGACCTTGACCTTTGAACTAGTGACCCAAAACCATTACGGGTCATCTAATTGTTATGACCAATCAATATTAGAAACATGAAGACTTTGTGATAAAAAGCTTTCAAGATAATGAGGAGAAACCATACTAACATTCAAGAACCCTGTATCCTTGACCTTTGACCTAGTGACCCCAAAATCAATAGGGATCACTCACTAGTTATGACCAATCAGTATGTGAAATATGAAGACTTTGTGATAAATAGATTTCAAGATAATAAGAGGAAACCATTCTGACATTTAAGGCCCCTGTGACAATAAACATTGATCTAGTGACCCCAAAAGCAATAATGATTATCTGTTGGTTATGAGCAATCACTATGTGAAATATGAAGACTTCGTGATAAATAGTAACCAAGAAAATAAGCAGAAATCATTATAACATTCAAGGCTCCTGTAACCTTGACCTTTGACCTAGTGACACAAAAATCAATATGGGTCATCTACTTGTTATGACCAATTAATTTGTGAAATATGAAGACTTTGTGATGAATACTTTTCAGGATAATCAGCGGATACCATTCTGACATTTAAGGCCCTTTCGACAGTGACATTAAAATTAGTGACCTTAAAATCAATAGAGGCCATCTATTAGTTATGACCAATCACTATGTGAAATATGTAGACTTTGTGATAAATAGTTCAAGATAATAAACGGAAACCATATTACCATTCAAGGCCCCTGTGACCTTGACCTTTGACCTAGTGACCCCAAAATCGATACGGGTCATTTACTAGTTATGGCCAATCAATATGTGAAATATGAAGATTTTGCAATGAATTGTAACCAAGATAATGATCAGAAACCATTCTTACATTTGAGGCCCCTGTGACCTTGACACAATGACCCCAATATCAATAGGGGTCATCTACTGGTTATGACCAATCAATATGTGAAATATGAAGACTTTGTGATGAATACTTTTCAAGATAATCAGCGGAAACCATTTTGACATTTAAGGCCCCTGTGACCTTGACCTTGGACCTAGTGACCCCAAAATCAATAGGGGTCATCTTCTAGTTATGGCCAATCACTGCGTGAAATATGAAGACTCTGTGATAAATTATTTTCAAGATAATCAGCGGAAACCATGTGGTTTACCGACGGACACACCGACCGACAGACAGACCGACATTGGCAAAACAATATACACACTCTTCTTTGAAGGGGGGGGGGGCAAACAATAAACAAAGGACCATTACTTAAAAATAAGGCAAGGCAGAGTTATGGTTCTTTAGCACTGCACTTCTATCAAATGAGACCTCTCATCCTACAAAGTTTCATGTTGATATCTTTTATAATGTCTCGGAGAAAGTTCAAAGTGTAAAAATAAATAAGGACAATAACTCCAAAATTAGGCAAGACAGAGTTATGGTTCTTTAACACTGCACTTCTACTCAATGAGATGCACTTCTACTCAATTAGATCTATCTACCTACAAAGTTTCATGTTGATATCTCTTTTACTTATGTGCCGGACATAGTTCAAAGTGTAAAAATAAACAAAGGGCAATTATTCAAAAATTAGGCACGGCAGAGTTACGGTTCTTATGCACTGCACACCTACTCAATGAGATCTATCTACCTACAAACTTTCATTTTGATACCTCTTATAGTTTTAAGAGTTTTGTCCCGGACAAAGTTCAAAGTGAATAAATAAAAACAAAGGGCAATAATTCAAAAATTAGGCAAGGCAGAATTACGGTTATTGTGCACTGCACACCTACTCAATGAGATCTATCTACCTACAAAGTTTCATGTTGATACCTCTTGTTGTTTCAAAGTTATGTCCCGGACAAGAAAAGCGGACGGACGGACAAAGCTGCGACTATATTCTCAACCTTCGGGAGCATTAAAATCATGCAAAATTTAGACATTTGACCTTTGAAGTCAAGGTCATTTATGAATCAAGGTCAAGTTTAGTCTGGCCTACTTAAAGGTATTGTCATAAGGGTTACTGTTGATAAGTATTAAGACAAAACACCAATAATTTAAAAAGTTCTGATCAAGTTTAAAGTTTGCAGACGGCCATGACTGTAACAATATCTCTATTTTTTCTTGAAAAACAAAATCGAGCAAATAACAAGAGCTGTCGGTAGGACAGCATGCTCGACTATTCTAAGTGCTTGATAGTAAAAGAGCCTTGATATTGTTAAATTTTTTAAGATCACAAAAGGAGTAATTTTTTTTTAATAAATTCATGTTATAAGCCTTATAGAGAGTCTAATTATACAGTATTGGCTTGACTATTCGGAAGGTAATGTCACAAGGTTGTTTTATTGAGTATAATAATACTAATTACCTATGAATACATAAATTTGATAGAAAACGTACAAAGGCTTCTAATTAAGATGTTTTATCAAGTAAATCACTGCTTTATTATTATGAATGCATAAAATTGTCCAAAAAAAAAAAAGGCACAAACCCTTCAGTAGTAATTGAGATAACAGCTTACAAGCAAAACTTTACCATGAATTTCTAAGTTGAAAAATGGGAGAAAAATCAGCCTAAATGCAAGATAGAATTATGGATCTTTGTCAGTGACCTACAATTATGACCCTAAATGCATATGTGAAGTTTTAAATAAATATCTTTAATAGTTATTGAGATATGTAAAACTTTCATGTAAACATTAACCAAGAGACTAAGTAGAAAAGGGGATATGAATCAGCCTTAATGCAAGATAGAGTAATGGAACTTGGTCAGTGACATACAATTATGACCCTCCAATTATGACCCTAAGTGCATGTGTAAAGTTTCAAGTAAATATCTTTGAAGACCTTTAACCTTTAACCAAAATTTCTAAGTTTCAAAGGGGCAAATAATTCTTCAAATTTTGCAGGTAGAGTTATGCAATTTTGCAAACTGATGTACATTGTTACTATAAAAAAGTATTTTAAATTTCAATTGAATATCTCAAGCAATAATTGAGATATTTGACTTTACAAAAAAACTTTAACCAAAATTTCTAAGTTACCAAGGGGCACAATTATGTCAATATTGTAGGCAGAGAGAGTTATCCAACTTGTCAATCTGATGTACCTTGTTACTATAAATAAGTATTGTAAGTTTCAATTGAATATCTCAAGCAATAATTGAGATATTTGACTTTACAAAAAACTTTAACCAAAATTTCTAAGTTACAAAGGGGCATAATTCTGTCAATATTGTAGGCAGAGTTATCCAACTTGTCAATCTGATGTACCTTGTTACTATAAATAAGTATTGTAAGTTTCAATTGAATATCTCAAGCAAAAATTGAGATATTTGACTTTACAAAAAACTTTAACCAAAATTTCTAAGTTAAAAAGGGGCATAATTCTGTCAATATTGTAGGCAGAGTTATCTAACTTGTCAATCTGATGTACCTTGTTACTATTAATAAGTATTGTAAGTTTCAATTGAATATCTCAAGTAATTATTGAGATATTTGACTTTACAAAAAACTTTAACCAAAATTTGTAAGTTAAAAAGGGGCATAATTCCGTCAATATTGTAGGCAGAGTTATCCAACTTGTCAATCTGATGTACCTTGTTACTATAAATAAGTATTGTAAGTAATGATTGAGATATTTGACTTTACAAAAAACTGTAAACCAACGCAGACGCGGACGCGGACACCGGGGCGACTACAATAGCTCTCATATTCTTCGAATAGTCGAGCTAAAAATGAAAAGGAGAAGAAAAAAACCATTTCATTTAAACTGTATGTGATTCAAAATCCATTAACAACTGACATGTAAAATGTACCTTCAGAATGTTGATTTTGTCTGAAAATTCTGTTACGGTTTTCATGTCTGAGGGAAACTACTCGTCCTTCTGTACGATCGTCATTTCTGAGGGAAACTACGTGTCCTTCATCACTGTAGTTCCCAACATATGGCCCTGGGTTTCGTGCTCGATAATGTTCATTCAAGCAAAGCCATGCCGCCACAAAGAGTCTTATAAAAGTGACTTGAGTCCATCTCACTATAGTGATTACCTATATTTCCAATCAAATGTGTATTAATTATATAATTTTGTTGAAAAATAACGGCTATGTGTCTGAAATATAAAATGATAATTTTCAAATTCTTTGTTAAGATTAGTCTTTGTAAGTCAGCATTACTGAATTTAAATATGTCAAGAGTACTAAAGAATTTGAACTAGAAATGTGTCCATAGGACACAGATGCCCCCACACTCAACTGTTTTGTCAATCTACTGACTCGAGATCTAGGTCAAATATTTTTAGGGCTACCCAAGAGGTAAGTTGAAAATTGTTAATCTTTAAATAAGACAAAAAGTAAATACCTTACAAAAGCTGAATAAATCCACACACAAAACCCCAGGTACACAGCTTCACATGTTTATCAACATGCTTATAAAGTTTGTTGAGTCTAGCTCAATCATTTTTAAAGATACAAATGACACAACATTTTGGAATGGTTTTTACTAAGTCAAAGGCAATTACTCTACAAATCTGAGTAAATATACAAGCTAACCCCTAGGTGCACAACTAAATATTTTGACAAACATTTCTGTAAAGTTTCATTACTCTAGGTCAAATATTTTTTGGGTACAATCAACACAAGTAGAAAATTTCTGGTTAGTCAACCCAGTCCCAAAATTGGTCTGTCCAGTCCCACGTTATTTCTGGTTAGTCAACCAAGCCCAAAAAATCTGTTAATTTTGCCCATTTTTTTCAATATATCTAGTTATATATATTTATCTAGTAGTTAAAAGTCATTTTATATTTTGCAATAAAATGATACATAGTTGAAGATTATGGACCTAGAAACCGTAAGACATTAGAGTTGACCAAAGGGCTATAATCTGCACACATATATACTTGGTTAAGGTCAACTACACAATGTTTATGCAAACTATCTCAGCTCTCTATTTTAGCTCTTTTTTGTGAAATATTTTTACTATAACTTTTTATTACAATTTACTTAAAATATCAAGTTTAAACCTCAAATATAATTATGTTCCTTATCACCAACCACATCTTATGTATCTAGAGTTTATACCATTTATAATAACAAAAACTGTAAAAATTAAAAAATATAAGAATTTTCAAATGCATTCTGAGTTCACAAATCAAATAGAGAAAATATAGGAGCCTGCATAATTAATCTCATAACTTGTGATAAAGGTGCTGATGAACATATTTTTGAAGTCTGAATTAAATCCCCGAGAAACTAGAGCTTGTAACAAGTGCCGAATACAACCGCTTATTTTTAGTTAAATTAGGGACGGTTTCTTCTGCACCGCACTTCTACTCAGTAATATCTAACTACCTACAAAATTTCAAAATGATACCTTTAATAGTTATGTCCAGGATAAAATTCAAAGTGTAAAATGGACAAAGGGCGAAGACCAATAACTCCAAAGCGAGGGTAAGGGTTCTTATGCACTATACTTCTACTAAACAACAAAGTTTCAAGTTGATACCTTTTTTATTTCTCAAGTTATGTTCTGGATAGAGTTAAAAGTGTAACAAGAGCTGTCAAAGGAGACAGCGAAGCTCGACTTATTAAATACTGGACTCAGTAAGGAAGACTTAAGTCTGAAAGAAAATTCAATTATGATATAAATATATTTCTTCTTATGACAAGAAGATATAGTTGTTAACATAGATTCCAAGTTCAAAGGAGAATAATTCTTGAAATAGTCATACTAAAGTTATGGACCTTGCCACACAAAATGTGTGTACTGATAAGAAATATATATGAAGTTTGAAGTAGATACCTTAAAACTAAAGAAGTTATAGTAAAAAAACTAGAAATGTGTCCATAGGACACGGGTGCCCCCACCGCGCCACTGTTCTGTCAATCTTTTTACTAAGTCAAGGGAAATAACTGTACAAATACTGGATAAATCCACAAGCAAAACCCCAGGTGCAAATCTAAATATGCTGAGCAACCTGCCCATAAGGTTTAAAGACTATGTCAAATCCTTTTTTGAGTAACTTGCGACACAAGTTGAAAATTGCAAAAAATTCACTAAGTCAAGGGCAATAACTCTAAAAATACTAAATAAATCCAGACGAAAATACCTGGTGCACAACTGCACATGCTGATCAATATTCCTGTAAAGTTACATGACTCTAGGTCAAATACTTTTTGAGTTACATGCGACACAAGTTGAAAATTGCAAAATTTTACTAAGTCAAGGGCAATAACTCTAAAAATACTAAAAACATCCAGACGAAAATACCCAGGTGCACAACTACACATGCTGATCAACATTCCTGTAAAGTTTCATGACTCTAGGTCAAATACTTTTTGAGTAACGTGCGACACAAGTTGAAAATTGCAAAATTTTACAAAGTCAAGGGCAATAACTCTGAAAATACTAACAATATCCAGACGAAAATACCCAGGTGCACAACTACACATGCTGATCAATATTCCTGTAAAGTTTCATGACTCTAGGTCAAATACTTTTAGAGTTACATGCGACACAAGTTGAAAATTGCAAAATTTTACTAAGTCAAGGGCAATAACTCTGAAAATACTAAAAATATCCAGACGAAAATACCCAGGTGCACAACAACACATGCTGATCAACATTCCTGTAAAGTTTCATGACTCTAGGTCAAATACTTTTTGAGTTATGTGCGACACAAAAGTGAACGGACGGACGGACGGACAGACGGACGGACGGACAAGGGTAAATCTAAATGCCCGCCACTAACGTGGGGGCACATAACATTTTCTAGTAAAAAAACTATGTAAATGGGGAGATAATTCTTGCAATATTGGTGCTAGAGTTATGAACATTGTTATATAAGATGTGGTTAATGTTAATAAACATATATTTGAAGTATGGAGAAATAAATAAGAGTAGAAAATAATCTTTTTTTAAGGAAAATTCTACGATTAGTGGGAGATCAATCTAAAAATATTGTTGCTAGAGTCATGAACCTTGTCTCATAAGAGGTGGTTGATAATGGGGAACATATATTCGAAGTACGAAGTTGATCCCTTAAGAAATAAAGAAGTGACAGTAAACATTAATATTTTTAAGAAAAATTCTAGGTTCAAGGTAAGATAAATCTGAAAATATTGATGCTAAAGTTATGAACCTTGTCACATAAGATGTAGTTGATGATAAGAACATATATTTGCAGTTTGAAGTAGATATGTATTTATTTACACCAATAAATATATGTGGTCATTTAATGCACAAATCAATGAAAATTCAATAATTTAACCTTCAAGGTCAAGGTCATAAAAGAGCCAATGTCAATTTGAGTTTGAAAATCATGAAGGTCTTGTCCTTAAGAATGTTCTTTTATAATATGAAGTCAATCCATTCAATAATAGCAAAGTTACCGCCAGTTACAGCCAAAGAAATGAAATAGAGAAAATAAGAATCCCTAAAGAAAGCCCAACACGTCAAAATTGAAAATGTTGCAGGCACGGTTTGATTGAGCCTGTTCATGGACGGTACTGTCAATTGCAAACTACCGTCCACGCCCCCCTAGCACCGGCTTAAGCAGAATTCAACATTTAAACATGAAATGGCAAAATTTTAAATTTAGAAACAACTGCAGATGTGTTCATATGGCGGTTATCATGGAACCTTCAATGTGACACTTCCGTACCATTCCATGAAAAGCGGCATATGGTCCCCAAGTAATAAAAAGCGTGTGCCCTATTAACGAGAAAACAATGGGCGGAACTAAATAAAATGGAATTTTGAATGGGGATCAGAGGTTATGAAGACTGCGTATCACAGATAAGACGTCAAAAGATAAGTTAAAAAGCAGGCAACGTATGCTAAGAGTGATTCAACATTATTCAAGTAGGAACATTGGAACCACCCAACTAGAAAATGCCGAAAAGTTAAAACTAAAAATACCACAAGCACAACAATAATGTCGTGCTGAACGATCTTTAAGGATAAGAAATATAACATCTCTGACTGAATGTACGGGACGACTTTTTACAGCCTCCACACGGCACAAACAACGCTGATGTGGCGATAAAATAGAGAAAATAAGAATCCCTAAAGAAAACCCAACACGTCAAAATTGAAAATGTTGCAGGCTCGGTTTGATTGAGGCTGTTCATGGACGGTACTGTCAATTGCAAACTACCGTCCACGCCCCCTAGCACCGGCTTAAGCAGAATTCGACATTTAAACATGAAATGGCAAAATTTTAAATTTAGAAACATCCGCAGATGTGTTCATATGGCGGTTAAAAATTTCAATAGTTTGACCTTCAAAGTCATGGTCATTTAGGAGTGAAGGTCAAGGTCTGTCTGGTTTTCTTAAAGGGCTTTCCTTGAAAATTATTCAAGGGACTCTACTGAGGTTTTTTGACATGGTGGGACTGGAGATAATTTTTCGATATTATTGCTTACTTTGATGTAGGTCTAGGTGCAAAATTTCAGATCATTCGCTGTCGCTGTTTTTCCAAAATTGTGAAAAATGACCCAAAATTGAAAAGCGTTTAAACGCTTTTCACTAAAATCATTCTGAAAATAGCACAACAATACGCTTTTCAAATCATTTCTGAGTACATTTCTTAATTAATTTTTGCATGTCTTCCTGTTTTATGTCTTTCCTGTTCCAAGCGTATCTGTGTAAAAATAAAGTTTATGCTTTTAGGCTTTAGAACGTCAGTGGAGTTCCTTTTATTTCAAATTGAAGACAATCCATTAAAAAAAAAAACAAAGTTACAGCCAATAAAAGAAGCCCCCCCCCCCCCCAAAAAAAAAAAAAATTGAAAATTTCAATAATATGACCTTCAAAGTCAAAGTCATTTATGAGTGAAATTCAAGGTCTGTCTGATTATTTTAAAGGAATATCCTTGAAGATTATCATGTTCAAGTTTGAAGACAATCCATTCAAAAATAACAAAGTTACAGCCAATAATTGCTAAAAAATTTTAATAATTTTACCTTCAATGTCAAGGTCATTGATAAGTGAACGTCAAGCTCTGTCTAGTTATCTTTAAGGGCTATCCTTGAAGATTATTATGTTCAAGTTTGAAGACAGCCATTAAAAAATAACAAAGTTACAGCCAATAATAGCAATAGAACAAGCAAAATTTGGACTTTTGACCTTGAAGGTCATTGTCATTTATGGATGAAGGTCAAGGATGGTGTGGTCGACTGAAAGGTCTTGTCCAAAGGGTTGTTGTGGCCAAGTATGAAGACAATACACCAACATATAAAAAAGTTAGGATCCAGGTATAAGTTTGCGGACGGCAACGGCCACGCCGCCAGGACTATAACAATACTTGTACTATTTTTAAAAAGTCGAGCTAAAAATGAACAAAGGGCAATACTTACTCTAGAAACTCCAAAATTTACTCCCAAAATTAGTGAAAGGAGGGTTACCGTTCTTATACGAGGGGTGATAAAAAATTAACCGGACTTTGTAAATGATTCTTAACCTAGAACCTGTTAAAAGAATTTACATAACAATACACGGAAAATAAATAGGAATCTTTACCCTAAATGATACAAAAAATACCAGCAATAAATATTAACAAGGAAAGAAGTTATGCTGTTATTCGGATGCACATGTAAAGCAATGCGGCGCACGATATAATTTTAAAATTGACGTTAACGATGTCACAAGCGTATTGTCCTTAACGGAGCAGATTTTTACTCATTCACGGAGTAGGCCAATTCGTGCTACAGTTATGTTATTGATGCGGCGGATCCACTGCCTATATATATTTCTGTACAAGTGGGTACAAGAAAAGCATTGATGCAAAGCATCAAAGGGCGTCCAAACAGCAGGTGCAGATGGACGAGTAGATATATGATGACAAGATATTCTTATAAACTTTTCAATGGTTCATTGGGTTTTACCAGAATTGTATATCACTTTTGAATGAACGGACGAAAGACATTGTTCATTATTTATAACTTTGATCGGCATGCTAGAAATTAGAATATTACTTGTTATTTCTTTATGATCGTGGTTATTAATAGCAACGGATATACATGTATACAATCATTTATAATCCATATGTGTAACGCATGATCAACACCATACTTGTGTAATTGTCCCTTATTATGTTATTATTAGCGAGGACCCCCTCTTAAGGTATATGTTCACACTAAGTAACAATATGACACTTGTTATATTACCATGTTGATCATGCTGAGCATAATTGTTTATTATACAATAAATGTAATTTCTATTTTAATAAAAAAAATACAGATTTTATGAATATTGTTTTCTTTTCTTTTTTTGTGTGTGTTTTATGCGCTATTTTAATACTGAGTTTTTACGTTTACTACTATTTTAAGAATTCAATTGTCATAATGATCGACGATTATAAGTCAAAACTTAACTGGAAAAAGTCAGTAAATCATGGTTAATCTTTCAATATATAATATTTTTTATTCTTAAACCATATACATGTACATTTGTATTTTTCTTTATCATTTTTTAAATTATCAATCAATTGAATAATTCATAAAATCTGATTTGTAACTTTGAATAATTCCTCGGAATCTTTACTAAACACGAATAACAAATTAAATAAAATGTTTTAAAGTTGATAGTGTCATATAAATGCCATAAAAATGTACATTTTTTCTCAATTATTGTACATATTTATTGTTTTTATCTCATATAGATAAAATATAACATGCGATTTGTGTTGTTGTTTTTTTTTTTTCGAATTGTATGTTTATGTATAATAATAATCAATCAATTCGAGAGTTGATCTGTGTTTTTATTAATTATTGTAACCAAACTAAGTGACAAACATTCATTTTGAAAAAAAAGCTTTTTTATCTGTAAAATATTTGTTCTGTTCTGTAACGATATCAAACATCTTGCTGCATTTCTTGCTGATGTTTTGCATCAATGCTTTTCTTGTAACATCATTAAAATAAAATATTTTCACTAGATTTTTTTTAACTGAAAGTCTATTTCAAATAATGAAGAAATAATAGCAATATTTTAACTAGGCTAGTTTTTACGAGTTTAACGAATCGGAAATTTTCGGTAATCGCCGGAACACAATAGTATGAATACACAGAACGGATGCGGTCTTTCGGTCTAAACTACGCTAAGAAACTAAACATGCAAACATATAGTACTGTAATTTAATACTGGGAGTTGTTGACAAGTTTTTTTCCAAAATATGTAGTAAAAGTCCACCTAAATTATGTGAATTCATAGGTACAAAAGCAAACAATACATTATTTATATATTTATAATGATGGTTGTATAAACCGAAAGTACGAAAAAACAAGTCGGATTTGTTTAAAATTGAACATCAGTGGGCATTTTAAATTATAAATTGTTGTCAGAAATATATTTAAGCATAAGAGTACCGGAACAGACATTAGATGTCAAATATATACATTCGTTTTACTTTATACATCTGAAACTACTTTCCGAGGTGTTATTAATGCCGAATTTCGGATATTTCGGACCACGGACATTTCGGACCAGACACTTCGGACCAGATTTTTAGGTCATTTCGGACCAGATTTTGGGACATATCGGACCATGAGATGGTCATTTCGGACCATGATTAGGGACATTTCGAACCAGAAATTTTTATTCAATACACCTTTTATATATAATCATTTGTTATTTCAGGGTGTTATTACAATATTTCCTTATGATAAATGCAACAAATATTTGACATTTTTAAATTTGATGACATTCAAAATGCGTGCAGAAAAGGCTGGTCTGACGAGATTTTCACATGTCCTGACAAGCTTTAAGACCTCTATTATTGTTTTGATTATCCATGTAAAATTTTATATCATAATTCAATTATGAATTTCTATACGCTGACATTTTTTTTAATATTGAAAAAATGTTAAAACAATAATAGAATACCTTTAGAACTATATATTGGTTAGTGTTGGATATATTTAAGCGATTGTCCTTCATACAGAATATACATAATGACACGCTATGTTTAACTTATCTAAAAGAATTGAAATTGATTTACATACCTGTTTAATCAACTATTTGATAACGTGCACAATAGGTACCCAACCACGCTGAATATATCTATTTTAAAGTAAATTTTAAAGAAATTAAATCGTGTTCTGGCAGGTATTAAAGAACAACGACATCCTTGTCAATGCAGTTTTTTCAAACGTTTTAATTGCTCAATAGAACTCGTTTAAGTCACGTTTCACTCAATTAAAGAAGTATGTATGTAATTATGTCCGAAATGTCCATGGTCCGAAAAGTCCTATTACCCCAAATGCCAATAATCCGGACGGATTGATTGGAGCAGAACCTCTAGACGCTTGCAGAAATCATTATCAGAAAATAGACAAATATCGTTTATTTCGCAGACTTTTAAATTTTTTATTCATTATCATACAAAAATCGGTGTGAAAAGATGTATTAGACTTTTAAAGTTTATTCCGTTTGGGAAACAAGAGCTGTCGGTAGGAGAGCAACGCTCGACTATTCTAAGTGCTTGATAGTAAAAAAAATGCTTGATACAGTTACCTCCTCCTGTTTACAGGTTGGGGTCATGATGGTGAACAAGTGTGCAAAGTTTCAAAACCATATGTCAATGGACTTTGAAAATATTTGAACTATTACAAAAACTTTAACGTAAATTCTAAGTCGAAAAAGGGGCATAATTCTGTCAAAATGCTTGATAGAGTTACCTCCTCCTGTCTACAGGTTGGGGTCATGATGGTGAACAAGTGTGCAAAGTTTCAAAGCCATATGTCAACTGACTTTGAAAATATTTGAACTATTACAAAAACTTTAACGTAAATTCTAAGTGGAAAAAGGGGCATAAATCTGTCAAAATGCTTGATAGAGTTACCTCCTCCTGTCTACAGGTTGGGGTCATGATGGTGAACAAGTGTGCAAAGTTTCAAAGCCATATGTCAATGGACTTTGAAAATATTTGAACTATTACAAAAACTTTAACGTAAATTCTAAGTCGAAAAAGGGGCATAATTCTGTCAAATTGCTTGATAGAGTTACCTCCTCCTGTCTACAGGTTGGGGTCATGATGGTGAACAAGTGTGCAAAGTTTCAAAGCCATATGTCAATTGACTTTGAAAATATTTGAACTATTACAAAAACTTTAATGTAAATTCTAAGTCGAAAAAGGGGCATAATTCTGTCAAAATGCTTGATAGAGTTACCTCCTCCTGTCTACAGGTTGGGGTCATGATGGTGAACAAGTGTGCAAAGTTTCAAAGCCATATGTCAACTGACTTTGAAAATATTTGAACTATTACAAAAACTTTAACGTAAATTCTAAGTCGAAAAAGGGGCATAAATCTGTCAAAATGCTTGATAGAGTTACCTCCTCCTGTCTACAGGTTGGGGTCATGATGGTGAACAAGTGTGCAAAGTTTCAAAGCCATATGTCAATGGACTTTGAAAATATTTGAACCATTACAAAAACTTTAACATAAGTGGTTACGCCGACGCCGACGCTCGGGTGACTGCAATAGCTCTACTTATTCTTATCCAAACTCCTCACACTGATTACCTCCCTTGGCAGAATTGTAATCACTGCCTTCACAGACGTCACATGATGATGAAAGTCACATGACGTAACGTCGAAATTCAAATGTAAATATCGACCGTTACATAGAAAATCTAACGTCATTTTTCTATTTCTGTTTTATTTTTAACTTTTTGTACCTACGTCTGTTATATTTTAACAAAAAATTATCAAAAGTACACAAAATAATGAAAAATAAATTAAAAAGCTAAAAAATATAAATATCCAAATTTGGATATTTCAATGTTTGTGATGGCAGAGATCTCTGTACTGATAAGGGGAGATCACTGCGTAGGAGATTGATTCTTATCGAATAGTCGAGCTAAAAAGCATTTTATCATTCAAGGTGTCACCCCGGTACGGAATTAGACCCAGCCCGTTGTAGTCTAGAAAGTAGTTCTTTTAAATTTTGAAATGGCCTATTTCAAGTCATCTTAATTGATACTGGTTATATTTTAAGTATATCTTTAGTAATTATGTACATGAAGTTTCATTTCTGAGTACTTTAAAGGTTGTTTTTGATGTATTTTAGCAGGATTTCATTTCTGGGTGGAAGGTTTCATGAGGCACTATGCACAAGAATACACACCAGTTACTATTTGGAATATTCTAAAGTGATTACAGAAATTAAAAGCTGCAGAAAAACTCCAAGGGCTAATGTATTATTTTTTTGTGCTAAATTTACTTGGACTGCATTGGTGTTTAAAGAAATGGTCATGAAGTTTCGGTACCGGATTTGTTTTGTCCAGAATTTAGCCTTAAATGTGATAGGATATATGGGTCGAAAATTCAGTAGGCCGTGTCCTCAAGTGCCGTATCCGGAATATACCGAATACGGTATTTAGTGTTGCTGCATTCCTGCAATCGTAACAACTCGGCAATCTCCGTCAAGTACGAATTCAAACTCCTCACAGCGGTTACGTCACGCTTTGCTACTGTACAGATCAGGGGAAGTAACCGCTGTGAGGTTAAAGTAGCAAAGCGTGACGTAACCGCTGTGAGGAGTTTGGGAGTTTGGTTATTATGGGCAGCCATCTTGGATGGGAACCATAATAGGACAGGGAACCAGATTAGTCTTACCCTAATCGGAGTCCCATAATCCTGTGCGCGCGCGTGACCTTCTATGACTGTCAAATGAAATCGTAGAAAGCACACGTTATTTTGCGGTACAGGTATATATATATATCGGTTTTTTTTTTGTTCATATAAACAAATGATATTGAATAATCATAATTTTACACGGAACTTAAAATCCAAACAATCTCCTTACGCAGTGATCCTGTCTGATGCTGATCGATCTGGCTTAAGTTATATAGTGGAACCCCATTGTATCGCTAATATGACAAAAGATCATATCCCGGTACAACCTGTTTCCGGCAATTTAACAAGATATCGGAGCGTAAACTACTATTTATGTTGAAGAAAGTAAATGTTTGTCATGGATAATATGAAATTAGGCAAAGCCTATGAACGGGGAAGTTGTTAAAAATTCCTTTCATTCTTTCCGTTTAAAATTGTCATTCGGTATTATCCTAGAGTCATTAGTTTTGACGCCCTTAAGCTGTTTAACTAGTGCATTTTTTATATTTAAATTGATCATTAAATAAAATACAATATAAAGTTACTATGGCATGTTGTTTCTCACTGCAAACCTTTTTTATGTTTGTAAAAAGTTCAAAATAAACTGACCCTGGAGGCATCCATTGTTGTTTACAGTCATATGAAATTGGATGGTTATTTTTAAAGGATATTTCACTGTAATGCAATATGTACAGCAAAAGTAGATTTTAAATGAGCTAACATTTAATGTAACAACATTGTGAAAACTTAAAATTATATTTTATTTCATATTAAACAAAAAAAAACTATTACCTGCAAGAAATTCATCATCTAAATCATGTAAATCCAACACTGGTACAGTACAGTATATATCGTGGGTTATTTTTTGTCGATCCTGGTCTTCTACTTCTTTTTCCAGTATACTGGCCACCTTCAACCAACAATATCATATACAGTACTGGACAAGGCGCTTGTTAACTTTTCATCCAACAGAGGATTTTAACACGTCTAATTCATCTTTTCACGATCACATAGAAGAAAACAGTAGAATCCAAATACAGAGTGGCAATTGTCAGGACAAACTAAGATAAGATAATCTTTATTTATAGTAGGTTACAAAAAACATTATAAACATTAGCTATATAAGCTATTTTCCGACATAACAGACTCCTTAAACAATGCAAAACAATATGAAAGAAAAATATATTAAAGGATTAAGAAGATTAATGTACATTTATGAGTGAATCTGTAAAACAAATTAGATTTATAAGCATACATTTTATTTTATATGGATAAGTCAGGGTTCGAAGTTAGGCACGCTAATAGCTTGTAGAAATTATATCTATCTTCTGTTAATGTCAAACCACTTGTGGGGAGTAGACATGTCTGCATGTCAAAAATCGCAAGAAAGTTGAATAGAGTTGTTTAAAAGAGGATAAAAGAATATTCAAAAATGTTAACAAGAGGGCCATGATGGCCCTGAAGTCGCTCACCTGTATTTAGGCCCCCGAAGCGGGGCCAGTTTAAACCCCAGGGCTTTTATTTGCACAAACTTGGTAGACACCCATTAGAAGATGTTTCATGCTAAAGCATCTAAGGTCTAGCTCGTTGGGTTTTTTTAAAAGAAGATTTTTAAGTTTTTTCTTTACACATATAGTTAAAAACAATGACACCCCTGGGGCAGGGCCAGTTTTGACCCCAGGGCTTTTATTTGAACGAACTTTGTAGACACTCGCTAGAAGATGTTTCATGCTTAGTATCTAAACTCTAGCTATTTGTTTTTTTTCAAAGAAGATTTTTTTGGTTTTTGCTATACACATATAAGGAAAATCAATGACCCCTGGGGCGGGGCCAATTTTGACCCCAGGGCTCTTATTTGAACAAACTTGGAAGACATCCATTATAACATGTTTCATGCTACATATCTTAGCTCTAGCTCTTTGGGTTCTTTAAAAGAAGATTTTTTAAAGTTTTTACTATATGCATATAGGGAAAATCAATGACCCCCTTGGGCGGGCCAATTTTGACCCCAGGGCTTTTATTTGAACAAACTTGGTAGACACACATAAGAAGATGTTTCATGCTAAATATCTTAGCTCTAGCTCTTTGGGTTCTTTAAAAGAAGATTTTTTTAAGTTTTTACTAAATGCATAAAGGGAAAATCTATGATCCCCTGTCGTGGGGCCAATTTTGACTCCAGGGCTTTTATTTGAACAAACTTGATAGACACTCACTAGAAGATGTTTCATGCCACATATCTAATCTAGTTTTTTAGAAGAAGATATTAAAAGTTTTTTCATTTTGGTTGCCATGGCAACCAGAGTTCTGCATGGAATTAAATTCTTTGAACAATTTTCAAAGGTGACCACCAAAGGAACATTCATGTGAAGTTTGGATGAAATTGGCTTAGTGGTTTATGAGGAGATGTCATTTAAAGTAAAAGTTTACAGATGGACGACGGACGAAAAGCGATCACAAAAGCTCACCCTGTCACTTTGTGACAGGTGAGCTAAAAACAGGTGCTGGAAAACTAGGGTGAAACATGTTCCATGCAAACTATGGTTGCACTGAACTGCTCTGGGGTAGGGAGTAGGGCAACTGCAGGGGGAAGGTGGTTCCAGTGGTATACTGTCCTAGGAAAGAATAAGAATTTATAATAGTCTGAAGTTGCTGTGAATAACCTATAACATAAGGGATGGCCATGGCGTGATATTAGGGACAGGGGTGTCAAATATTCTTTTATGGGGATAGCAACCAGACCATGGTGAATCTTATAGAGAAGGGATAACCTAGCATCTATGCGTCTGTGTTTCAGCTTTCGAAGGTTAAGGGAGTGACGTCCATGACGCTAGAAGTCTGACCATAATTTAGCTTAATCCATCAGGCTGCTCTTCTTTGGGATCTGTTTGAGTTTTGGGTGTGGGGAGACCATACTTCGGAACCATATTCAAACTGGGGTCTGACTAACGTCTGGTAAGCAATGGACTTAATGGATTGGGCTTTAACCTTAATGTTTCTGCAAAGGAATCATAAGGTTTGGTTTGCTTTCTTGGATGTCCTGTCTATATGGGCATCTCGCGTGAAGTTTTCAGATATATCCATGCCTAGGTATTTAGCTGAGGCAACCGATTCTAATTAGACTATATGTGTATAGTAAAAACTTAAAAAATCTTCTTAGAGCTAGAGCTTAGATATTTATCATGAAATATCTTAAAATGCATGTTTAACAAGTTTGTTCAAATAAAAGCCCCTGGGTTAAAATTGGGCCTATACACAGGACTGGTGAGCGGTTTCAGGGCCATCATGGCCCTCTTGTTTGTCATATACTGAGGTGACACAGGTCATTTTCCAACATTACAAGTGCGTAACACGTGATTTTCTTCCCTGAAACCATGTTGGAGGTGGTAAAGGATGTTATGGTTAGTGAAGTGTTTAACAATGGAAAAGGAAACTATGTGTTCGGCTCCATAACCTTACACAGAACACATGTTAAGGAAATTGGCTTATAATTGACAGGGATGACTATCGCCTTTCTTGAAGATTGGGGCTGCACAGGCAGATTTCCATTGGGATGCAGTTATCGTGTTTAGCACTGGCCCGGTGGCCCATGAAAATTAGATTGGGCCAGTGAAAATTTAAAGAAAATTTAGTTAAATATATATTAGAATAAATTCAAAACGGGAAATTTCGGGGTTTAAAAATTTCAAAATTTTAAAATATTCATTGAGGGGGGTTTGGAAATTTGGGGCCTTCATCAAGGGGATTTTTGGGAAAGAAACCTCTAGGTTGGAAAAAAAAAACCCAACCTTTAAAAAGTTTTAGAGAACAATTGGTTTAATTTTATCTGGACTACAGGGCTCCTATTTGGATATCTGGCATACAATAGAAGGGACAGTTTGATCATGTTTAGGGTTCATTTTACACAAGGACTCAAGGGACAGTGGAGATTTGGGGCTAAAGACTGACTGAAATTGCTTATTTAAAGCTGTTGAGAAATTGCTTATTGAAAGCTGTTGAGACGTCATCATGGTGAAACTTATTTTCATACTTTAAAGGGGGTATAGCAGATGTTTCTTTGTTTTGAGTGTTTAATTAAGGAGTACAGCTTTTTAACCAGTTTTTCCGAAGGAACAAACTGGTAATTAGATTGAGGTATGTCGGCGGGCGGGCGGGCATAAACAATTTCTTCTGTGCGCAACTCTTTCTACATTTCTCAACGGATTTTGACCAAACTTTCACAGAAGCTTTGTCATCAAGTGCCCTTACGCATATTGTCGGGGTTTTGTGATTGGATAATATTTGACCTAATTATGGCCCATTGTTTTTTTCCTTATATAGAATATATAGTGAACAATTTCTTCTTTGCACAACTCCTCCTACATTTCTCAACATATTTTAACCAAACTTTCACAGAAGCTTTTTCATCAAGTGCCCTGAGGCATATTGTGGGGGTTTTGCAATTGGATAATATCAGAGTTCCAGATAATTTTTTTAAACTGGGGGTAATTACCCCCACTTTTCAGAACGTGAGGGTAAATTTAGATATATCATAAATCTAAAAGAGTACAATTAAATGACTTTACTTTTTTTGCTGCATCACAGGTTTATTACATTAAAATTAACACACCATTCTCTGATATTCAGGCTTCAGCATGAATCACTTCAATTGAAAGGCTGTTACCATATTCTTAACTTTATTTTACATTGTTTACAACAAAAATCGGTGACAATACATAAACTATAACATTGCAAATTATCACCTGTCAATTGCTTGCAATAATAAAGGAAATCAAGCAACCCATTTTAGCAAGAGCCTATGCGATAAAGACATAATTTGACCGGTTTACAGAATGAAAAATAGTTGGATAATATTTGACCTAATTATGGCCCTTTGTTTTTTTTCCTTATACAGAATATATAGTGAACAATTTCTATCGTGCACAACTTCTGCTACATTTCTCAATGGATTTTGACCAAACTTTCACAGAAGCTTTGTTATCAAGTGCCCTGGCGCATATTGTAGGGGTTTTGTGATTGGATAATATTTGACCTAATTATGGCCTTTTGTTATTTTTCCTAATACAGAATTATCAATATATAGTGAACAAATTCTTCTGTGCTGAACTCGTCCTACATTTCTCAACGGATTTTGTTCAAACTTTCACAGCAGCTTTGTCATCAAGTGCCCTGGCACATATTGTCGGGGTTTTGTGATTGGATCATTTTTGACCTAATTATGGCTCTTTGTTTTTTTCCTTATACACTTCTTCTGTGGCAATTCCTCCTACATTATTCATGTTTTACATCGCACATAGTCACATTGTTTGTTGCTTGTAATTGTATTTCAAATACAACATATTTATCTACAATGGTGATAATTGAAAACCTGGTTTCATGGCATTGCCATGTTTCTTGTTTTGTGTTTGGTTTGTGACCATTTTGGGCATCAGTGTTGCTTAAATTTAGGATGTCTTCAAGATACTGGTAATAAGTTTTAACTTTTAACCTTTTTTTCCACACTAAATGTTTCATGTCAAGAAACTTTTTACGATCAGAAGATGATCCTGATTTATTAACCTTTTTAAAGGAATGGTGTCTTTTCCTATCAGATTCTTGACATATTGGTTGATCCAGGGAAGGTGATCCGTAAGTTTTTTTTGAATGGAATCCATTTTTCAGTAAGACAGTTAAGAGTATCTGAGAAATTTTCCCATACAGTAACTCCTCTATATTTAGTGCAGAGCATTTTCCATAATTTGTCTTCACAACCTGGTGGTAATCAATTATAGTGACTGTTAAATGTTTTGTCACCTTTTTTTTTTAACGGGGAACCATACTAGGCTTTTGGTAACTTATCCTTGCGGATGCATTGACTTTCACTTCAACAATATTGTGGTCACTGATGCCTGGAGGATATGGACCTGGTGACTAGAGTGGGGATTGTAGTAAGGAATAAATGAAGATCTTATTTCCTCGGGTAGGAATTTGGGTGAGGTTGGCATCGTTGAAAATTTCTATGACCTGTCTGTAGCAAATAGAAATTCTATTTGAAAGACCCTTGTAGAAGAATGGTGTTTAGTACAGTAGAACTGACACAGAATAGAGACTAAGAGAGTAGATCTAACAATAAAAGTTTTTTATTCGAAATGAATAAATATATTTTTGTATTGCGCAAATAAATATGATAAAATTATGTTATTATTTGAATAACTACTCAATCAAAACATCATATGAAACGTAGAACGAACCGTTTTTCAATGCCGAAATCGGGCCTCCGAAATCCGTGGGAAACATCCGTTACAATTTTGACAGGTCAAGGACAATGAAATTTTACAAATTTTACGGATTTATTCGGCTATTATCGATAATAACGAGAAGTTGCGATTGATTTGTATCGGTACCTCGACTACGATTGGTAGATAATTTTGTTACCGTCTCTGATTGGTCTTTATAAATAGACATGTACCGGAAAATCCGATTCCCGTCATGCTTACCAAGTCACGTGGAATAAACAAGGTAAAGTCTATAACGATTTTTCTAACGACGAAACGACCGGCGGTGATTCTATTGCATCTAAAATATCAAAATCGGATCTCGAGGAAACGTTTCAGAATGGAAATTCTATTCTTCTATTCTATTCGTCTGAGAAGGCAGTAATTGCAGGCTTGAAAACTGTGAAGAAATGGCAAAAAGAACTAAATGTTGACCGGTGAAATGTCCTGCAAAACATGTAAAATGATACAGTGTATCTAAGGTATTTATGTTTCCTTTTTCTGTCTATTTATTAACCAGAATGGAAAGATCATATGTAGTTATAAATATGGTCTTGCCCCTTTCTGTCCATTCTGTTTTGTCTTGTAATGTCCAATCTTTTATAAGGTCTTGGGAGTGGGTGGGGGTGCAATAAAAACTGCCTAGGCTATGGAGGGGTACCGCCATTTTTTTTTAAATTGTAGAAACTGCCTAGGCTAGAAGGGCAAGACCTTATATATTTAATGTTATCCCCAGCATTTACAGGATATTTGTTTTGTTCAGTGTAAGGTCAGTATATATTTCACAGTGAGCACTAAAATGTATAATTCACAAATGGCTGCAACTCTTGAAATATTAATTTTGATCTTACACTAAACTAAACAAATTTTCTTTTTATTTTATGCAATGAAACCTTAAAAAAGATTTATAACCTTATACTAAAATGAAAAGCGTGCCAAATACTATTACAATGTGACGTCATTTACTACATCACATCATTAATTTGGTTCCCAGTACTGTGTATGCTGGTATTACACTGAAACAAGGTACATGTAAGTGGCTTAAATTCAAAACAGTGAAATTATCAAATTGAAATTGATAATTTCACTGTTTCAAACAGTGAAATTATCAGTTTTATAATTCACTGATATATTTCTATAAACCACCAATAGCATGTAATAAATTGTACACTTAACGAAACTTATAAGTACTCGGACCAATTTTAAGCTCGACTATTCGATATCATAAGAATAAGTAGAGGTATTGTAGTCACCCGAGCGTCGGTGTCTGCGTCGGCGTAACCACTTATGTTAAAGTTTTTGCAATAGTTCAAATATTTTCAAAGTCCATTGACATATGGCTTTGAAACTTTGCACACTTGTTCACCATCATGACCCCAATCTGTAGACAGGAGGAGGTAACTCTATCAAGCATTTTGACAGAATTATGCCCCTTTTTCGACTTAGAATTTACGTTTAAAGTTTTTGTAATAGTTCAAATATTTTCAAAGTCCATTGACATATGGCTTTGAAACTTTGCACACTTGTTCAATATCATGACCCCAACCTGTAGACAGGAGGAGGTAACTCTATCAAGCATTTTGACAGAATTATGCCCCTTTTTCGACTTAGAATTTACATTAAAGTTTTTGTAATAGTTCAAATATTTTTAAAGTCCATTGACATATGGCTTTGAAACTTTGCACACTTGTTCACCATCATGACCCCAACCTGTAAACAGGAGGAGGTAACTGTACCAAGCATTTTCTTTTACTATCAAGCACTAAGAATAGTTGAGCGTTGCTGTCCTACCGACAGCTCTTGTTTATTATATTGTGTTAGAATTACTATAACTAGTCGTTACTGTATAAACTTTAATCATAGTATCATCATTTTATAATAGTAAATGCATTTACAATAACTCAAACTTAACAGAATATCAGTAACTGAGATCACCATTGTAAAAAAAATCAAATACCTTCAAGTTTAGTCAACCGGAGTTTTCCTGGAAGTTGGAAATCGGAGTACTTATAAGTTTCGTTAAGTGTATTTCATCTTAACATGATCCATGGCATTATTCTTTTATAATGAGGTCAGTTTTTTTCAGAAGCTTATGACTGTTTTCATTTTATAACAACCACATTTGGTACCATTGGTCCTAATCTGACCTGATAGCATTTGCATAATAGCTTCTTATAACTTTAAGGTAAAAACGTTTTTATTAAAACTAGCAGCAATATTTACCTATTTGCATTGCACAAAGAATGTTAGTTGCATGCTTTTTTATTTTACCACAATGTTTTATATCTTGACATAAGGTGTTACAACAGTTTCCATTGGCATTTGTTACTTTTTTCAGTTTGTGACTGGTATAAGTAGAATAAAGGTAAAGTCTTTGAAGTCTCACCTGTAGTCTGTGTTACACCTAAGAGCTGTTTATGCAAACATTGCTGCATTGAGGAAAAGTAATAATAAGCCATCAAAAGTAGAAGAGGGTTTTCAGAAAATAGATGCCAATGCCTACTCTTCAAAACAGCAATTACCAGTAACCATGTAGCTGTATGTGAGAAACCGTTTACAGACTTTGAAAGGCTGAATGAACTGCAAAATTCTAATGGTATTTCTTTAGGGGACACATGTAAATGATAACAGTGCCAAGAAATTTATTTCTGTAATAAGTGGGGAGTTTCATGACAATGTTTCAGCGTTTTCTGTGACGGGTCAACTGACAGAACAGAAACTGAGAAAGAGGTGATTATGATTAAAGTCCTTGAAAACTATTATCCTAAAATGAAATACTTAAAGCTAGAACAGCCAGAAAACACAAAAGCAACAGGTATATTGGAGGCTATACGAGGGTTGTCCCAAAAGTCTGTGACAAATTGTATACTGTGAATATTTCCGGCGTCTATACAAAATAATTAGTAAATATAATAACAATTATAAGCATTATATGATTTAATGGTATTTTAATGTTAATTTGTTACTTGATATAAAAATTATTTTGATTCAAAAGGTGTGGCACACATCAAAATTTCAATTCGAAGAATATGAGAGCTATTGTAGTCGCGTCGGCGTTGGCGTCCGCGTCGGCGTCTGCGTTGGTTAAAGTTTTTTGTAAAGTCAAATATCTCAATTATTACTTGAGATATTCAATTGAAACTTACAATACTTATTTATAGTAACAAGGTACATCAGATTGACAAGTTGGATAACTCTGCCTACAATATTGACAGAATTATGCCCCTTTTTAACTTAGAAATTTTGGTTAAAGTTTTTTGTAAAGTCAAATATCTCAATTATTGCTTGAGATATTCAATTGAAACTTACAATACTTATTTATAGTAACAAGGTACATCAGATTGACAAGTTGGATAACTCTGCCTACAATATTGACAGAATTATGCCCCTTTTTAACTTAGAAATTTTGGTTAAAGTTTTTTTGTAAAGTCAAATATCTCAATTATTGCTTGAGATATTCAATTGAAATTTACAATAACTATTAAAGATATTTATTTAAAACTTCACATATGCATTTAGGGTCATAATTGTAGGTCACTGACAAAGATCCATAATTCTATCTTGCATTTAGGCTGATTTTTCTCCCCTTTTTCAACTTAGAAATTCATGGTAAAGTTTTGCTTGTAAGCTGTTATCTCAATAACTACTGAAGGGTTTGTGCCTTTTTTGGGACAATTTTATGCATTCATAATAATAAAGCAGTGATTTACTTGATAAAACATCTTAATAACAAGCCTTTGTACCTTTTCTGTCAAATTTATGTATTCATAGGTAATTAGTATTATTATACTCAATAAAACACCCTTGTGACATTACCTTCCGAATAGTCAAGCCAATACTGTATAATTAGACTCTCTCTAAGGCCTATAACATGAATTTATAAAAAAAATTAGCCCTTTTGTAAACTTTAAATTTAACATTATCAAGGCTCTTTTACTATCAAGCACTTAGAATAGTCGAGCGTGCTGTCCTACCGACAGCTCTTGTTTACACATTCCTGTAGCTGCTTCAATCCTTTTTTAAAAACTGATTAGGTAAGTTTTTTTTTCGCCAAAACACTTGTGTACATCTTGCACAAACAATCTGACGTCATCTGTTAAAATTCTGGACAAATGACGTGATTTTCAGTTGTTCAGCGATGTTAAACTGGCCAGTGGTTGTTAACAAAAACAAGTAAAAAAGACGACGTTTGATGAACGTGCGGCGCAACGTACGGTTCTCCAGTTTTGTGCGGACGCAGGAATGTCACAGTTGGAAACTGTCAGGAAAATGCACAAGACAGACAGATTCAAGTATGTTTCGAGAGCACTTGTGTACAGTGGCATGGACGATTTACATCATTGGATCCTGCAGGAACGGAACTTAATGTGATGGGACGGCCATAAATTATTACTGAAAAAATGATAGCGGTAGTAAAGAACTATAGATGCTGACCGCAGACAGACAGTAAGGGAAATATCCGAAATTGTAGATATCAGCAAAACTACAGTCCACCGCATTCTGTCTGATGATCTTAACATGTCCCGTGTATGTGCATGATGGGTGCCAAGGTTACTTAAGGAGGATGAAAAAGAACGTCGTGTAGCCACTTCAACAGAGTTCCTTAAGCGCGTGACTGCTGATGACTCATTACTTGATAGGACGATTACATGTGACGAAACATGGTTACACTATTTTGAACCAGAAGGCAAACCGCAATCAAGCGCCTGGAAGACCCCCCAAAAAGGCACGTGCTGTTAAATCGCAGGGTCTTTCAAATAGAATTATCTGGAAACACGCTATGTAAACCCTTCTCTCTACAATTAAACATGTGTCGGTATAACTCGGTATAGTTTGCTATATGCAAATTATGTAAATGTTTAAGAAAAGGGCGAATATTAAATACAAGAGCAAAAATGAAAATTTTATAGACATGATATTATTTAAAAATCTTTAAACTTGTGAAAAAAGCATAAATATTTCAGAAAATAATGTTTCTTAAAGCCATATTTGTTCAAAAACATAGATTGCCTGTTCAGAATATTTGCCGATAAACGGCGCCATTTTGAAAATGCACCAAATTAAACATCAAATATTTGCAAATAACATTGGAAATATTATAATATTTTTACATGATACGATTTAATAGCATCTTTTGTCTGTAAAATCAATTTCTATTTTGTCATTGAACAATTCATAAATTTAAAAAAAGCTCATGAAACTTGGACCTATTTTCAAATATGAGCAGTAGATATTTACTTTGATACCAGGAACGAAAAATTCCTAATTTCATTGCAAATCTATAAAAGTAAAAACTGATAATATAATGTAATCAGAGTTAGTTTCTAGTAATTTTTTGATTGATTTAACAAAACATTATCTTATAATTTGATTTTAAATGGTGATGTGCTTTGCCAGATCACGGTCGGTAGATAACCTAATCACGTGACTCAACCGAGAAACCGTAAAATTAATCCGTCTTTAGACCATTCTATTTGAAAGACCCTGTAAATCATTAGGAAAGACAAAGTTTATTTACAAGAGCGGAGTTATTCTCGTTCATGCAGTTCCTCAGGGCCAGACTGTAAACGCGGCATATTACTCAAAGGTATAATTTCTTATAATTTATATAACATGCTTAAGTGTAATAAAAATATAATATCATAAAGTAATATTATCATTTATTTAGAAGAAACTAACAATTAAAATTCAATTTATATTGCATTGTTCTTGCATTTAATTTTTTATTTCTACAGGTCATTGGTTGTGATGTAATGAATGCTCTAGAGAAGAAGCTTCCAACATTATACGAACGGACAGAGTCAATTATTTGGCACCAGGACAACGCCCCCTCTCATACGGCTTATCTAACCTAGCTTGAGATTAACGTTTTAGGACTTCAGCGACTGGTCCATCCACCTTACTCACCTGACTTTAGCTCCCCTTGACTTTGTGTACTTTCCGCAATTGAAAGAACAGCTTTGTGGCTGGTGGTTTGAGTCTACCGATGATTTGATGAAAGCCACATTATCCTTTAACAGAGGACTATCTAAAGATTGGTTTCACAAAGTGTTTGACACTTGGGTGAAACGTCACAGAAAGTGTGTTGAGTTCTGTGGGGAGTACTTCGAGAAAGGTGCTTGACTGATGTCATGACGTTGCTGTTTACGTTCAGTGTGCGCCGCGTATTTGGTACTGTCTGCCTTATCTTTGCTCATTATGTTATTTGTAAAGATATTGACATGAAATTTTAAGCAAATGTAGAATATGTTTGTCTCTAATAATTATCTAAATATGCGATTAATATCTTAAGTGCGCCGCCTTTAATTAATTTTGTCACGGAGTATTAGGACAACCCTCGTAAATAAGGCATTTATCGAATTTAACTTGCGCGATTACAAACAGAAGACAGTAGGGTTTTTGTTCAGATGGTGCAAATGTAATGATGGGGGCTCGACTTGTTGTAATAAGTTTTATGAAGGAAGAAGGCAATGCTGATTTGATTTTGTCTGTTTGGTATTTGGCACATAGGTTAGAGTTAGCTGTAAAAGACTCTTTCAAAGGTATGTATATGGACACAGTGATAGAGATGCTTACTTCAATATATCTGTTTTACAAGGGATTAGCTAAGTGAAATAAAGAAGCAATTGATATTGATATTGCTGAATTACTGGGAGAACATTTCCTCAAGCCAGAAAAGACTAATGGTACAAGGTGGGTCAGCCATAATAGTCCAAGAAATTAGTGAAATAATTGTGCACCTTCTGTGAAAAGCATGAAACTTGGCATGGTCGCAGGAAATAGTATTTCAATATATTTCAGCCTGGAATCCACTTTTTAAAAATCCAAGATGGCCACCAAAATGCACAATGTACATGGGACATGAAAAAATGGAGTTATTTATGTCATTAAAATGATATACATTTGAAATTGTAGGTCATTATTAATAATAATTACTTTGAAAGTGCTTAAATAGCATCGGTAGAAAATTCAATATGGCTTCAAATCCAAGATGGCCGCCATTAAATTATTTTTGGACAAATTTCCATAATAAAGATAATTCATATGATCAACACTCTTCATACATGTAGCACAGTAATAAACTGGCATTTCTTGCATAAATCTGCACACACGGGTGTACATTCACACAGAAAAAACTTGCATTTATGGAAAAAAAAACATGCAGGCACATTATTTAGCCGATGTTTCGAAGAATAGGGGCGCTATTGTACACAAATGGCATCAGCTTTACAGTTTGGCTAAGGTTTTGAATGCAAGTTTGTTTTGTAAAAAATACATAATGGAATTGTGAGCATAATAGGTCACTGTCAAGGGCCAATAAATCTATCACGGATTTTGATTTTGACAGAATTTTGGCCCTTTATGATAAAGAGAATTCATTTTTAGCTCTACTTTTTTTGAAAAGAGGTATTGTTATAGTCGTGATGGCTTTGCCGTCCGCAAACTTGTACCTGAATCATTACTTTTTTATTTCTTGGTGTATTGTCTTCATACTTGACCACAACAACCCTTGGGACAAGACCTTTCAGTTGACCACACTAACCTTGACCTTCATCCATAAATGACCTTGACCTTCAAGGTCAAAAGTCCAAATTTTGCTTGTTTTTGCTATTATTGGCTGTAACTTTGTTATTTGTGAATGGATTGTCTTCAAACTTGAACATAATAATCTTCAAGGATAATCCTTAAAAATAACCAGACAGACCTTAACCTTCACTCATTAATGACCTTGACTTTGAAGGTCAAATTATTGAAATTTTTATGTTTTTGGCTGTAACTGGCTGTAACTTTGCTATAATTGAAGGGATCAACTTCATATTATAACAGAACATTCTTAAGGACAAGACCTTGTTGTTTATCAAACCCTTTAATGACCTTGACCTTGAAGGTTAAATTACTGAAATTCTCAGATTTGTGCATTAAATGACAATATATATTTATTGGTGTGTGTGTGTATATTTATATATATATATATATATATATATATATATATATATATATATATATATATATATATATATATATATATATTATGCTAAAGTATAAATACCCAAGTACTTTCGGCATTTTATGCCTTCATCAGGGGTGTATTACATGTATAATAGAGCACAAAATCTCCATACGTGTGTACTGTACAGTATCAAAAATTGAACTGAAACACAGTCGCTGGAAAGGTAATAAAATTACAGCGATTTTGAATGGACCGTTATTGAATGGTCATTGTGTTATACTTTACAAAAGAAAGTATAGCCTGCGGTCAATATGGCATAAACTCGGTTAAATATGTAAATATATAAAAAAAAAGAAAAAAGAAAGAAAACTTCACCTAAAGCGCGTTTTGTGTTTTTATTACTAAAAGTACAATGTAAGAAAATGCAAGTTGCAAACAGTGTGATAGTATGTGAAGTGGAAATTTACGATAAGGTGAAAGTAATAGAGATGCTCCGAGGCCAGGGAAAAAGAGCGCTCCTTGGCACCGCTTGACAAATAGGACAAACCTATATATATCATCATCAACAACAACAACTCATGTCATATATCATGGTCATATATGATAAATAATGTCATAGATGATATATCATGTCATATATGATATACCATGTCATATATCATATCTTGTCATATATGATACATCATATCATATATAATGTCATAGATCATGTCATATATCATGTCATATGATATGTATCATACGATATGTATCGTATATCATGTCATATATCATGCCATATATGATATATCATAGCATATGTCATATATCATGTCATAAGTCATGTCGTATATCATATCATATGTCATATATAATATATCATGTAAATAATATATATAAAATATATATATGCGTATATGCGTATATATATTAATGCGTATAAATTATATGCGTGTATATGTATATATGTATATATATAAAAATTATAATATAGACAAAACTAATGTGACAAGACAGACTAATTAAATTTATAAAAAGAAAACGTTTAGATTTGTTCAAACATTTCTTTGTTTGCTTTTAGATAAAGTAAAAAGTCGAGCGTTGCCCCCGTCCGGCGGTAGCTCTTGTTATTTAGGTTCTTGTTTAGCTACATTGTATCAAGTGCTGAGAACAGTCAAGCACTCTATGATGTCCTACCAATAGCTCTGATGTGCGTGATTCTGACACCATGCAAAACCAAACCGCTGATTGCAAAGACAGCCCAGGTGTCTTAATATCAAAAAATAAAACACAAGTGCGTCAAAATCAAAATGAAACCGTTTCGCTTTGAGAAAAACAACATATCATAGAATGCTTGTATCTAAGAATGACTCTAACACAGGTTTTGTGCATCTACACCTCCTGACCCTGTAGGATGAGGGCTTAAAATGCATCCTCGTGCTTATGAAGATGTTAATTAATGCTCTAAAAGGATGTATAAATCCTAAATTGTGTCCTCATGCTTATGAAGATGTTAATTAATGCTCTAAAAGGATGTATAAATCCTAAATTGTGTCCTCATGCTTATGAAGATGTTAATTAATGCTCTAAAAGGATGTATAAATCCTAAATTGTGTCCTCATGCTTATGAAGATGTTAATTAATGCTCTAAAAGGATGTATAAATCCTAAATTGTGTCCTCATGCTTATGAAGATGTTAATTAATGCACTAAAAGGATGTATAAATCCTAAATTGTGTCCTCATGCTTATGAAGATGTTAATTAATGCTCTAAAAGGATGTATAAATCCTAAATTGTGTCCTCATGCTTATGAAGATGTTAATTAATGCTCTAAAAGGATGTATAAATCCTAAATTGTGTCCTCATGCTTATGAAGATGTTAATTAATGCTCTAAAAGGATGTATAAATCCTAAATTGTGTCCTCATGCTTATGAAGATGTTAATTAATGCACTAAAAGGATGTATAAATCCTAAATTGTGTCCTCATGCTTATGAAGATGTTAATTAATGCTCTAAAAGGATGTATAAATCCTAAATTGTGTCCTCATGCTTATGAAGATGTTAATTAATGCACTAAAAGGATGTATAAATCCTAAATTGTGTCCTCATGCTTATGAAGATGTTAATTAATGCACTAAAAGGATGTATAAATCCTAAATTGTGTCCTCATGCTTATGAAGATGTTAATTAATGCTCTAAAAGGATGTATAAATCCTAAATTGTGTCCTCATGCTTATGAAGATGTTAATTAATGCACTAAAAGGATGTATAAATCCTAAATTGTGTCCTCATGCTTATGAAGATGTTAATTAATGCTCTAAAAGGATGTATAAATCCTAAATTGTGTCCTCATGCTTATGAAGATGTTAATTAATGCTCTAAAAGGATGTATAAATCCTAAATTGTGTCCTCATGCTTATGAAGATGTTAATTAATGCACTAAAAGGATGTATAAATCCTAAATTGTGTCCTCATGCTTATGAAGATGTTAATTAATGCACTAAAAGGATGTATAAATCCTAAATTGTGTCCTCATGCTTATGAAGATGTTAATTAATGCACTAAAAGGATGTATAAATCCTAAATTGTGTCCTCATGCTTATGAAGATGTTAATTAATGCTCTAAAAGGATGTATAAATCCTAAATTGTGTCCTCATGCTTATGAAGATGTTAATTAATGCTCTAAAAGGATGTATAAATCCTAAATTGTGTCCTCATGCTTATGAAGATGTTAATTAATGCACTAAAAAGATGAATAAATCCGCTATTGTATTGCACACAATTTCTTAGCTTATCCAAACCAAATGTTCAGTATGAATTACACTATTTAGAGTTGGGGAGGTAAGGGGTTCTTGGAAATCCTGTCTCTTATTTTTTTTAAAAAAATGAATTTAGTTTGCAGCATCCTTTTGATGGTCTTGCTGCAGCTGCATGTTCTTTTTTCATTACCGTAGTAATTTTAGCAGCATATTTTTTGTCAATGATATTGGAATCAGGCTCTAATTATGTTATTATTTTGGGATGGTATTGTGAATAAATTAGAAAATCTGACAAATATTAAACAAAAAGAATTTATTGGCGACGCTGGTTAGCGGCGTCGTCTCTTATGGAATGCTTTTTATTTTGGCCTATGGAAGGAGCTGTTATTATTAGCAGTTAATATCATGTTGTGTTAATTAGTTTTATTTTGATTCGTAAAAATCAAGTAAACAAATGTGTTGTTATATTTGTATTTAATAACTTTATATAAAAAGCATGTGCATTGTGATATTATTTCCACGCAATTGCAGGTTAAGTTTAACAGCTTGTCCCTTAGTTTTATTGACAATACTAAAACCTGGATTTCGAATATTGTTGTGGTCTTCATTGATGCCGTATCCATTCATTCATTCATTTATGTATTTTCAAAAATTTCCTACAAGAAGAAAGTTCACCTGCAAATGAGTATAAGGATAGGTAATGGAACTGTTGTAAACGATTATCCTATTAATTTTATCCTTATTACATTTATCTGTTGCACAGAATGGTTGTTTTTACAAAGTGTACCAGTATCCGGATGTTGAAAGCTATCCGATTTTCTGCAATTACTGCTGTCACATTGCCATCTATTCTTTTATGAATACTTTACCATTAATTTGCATGGCTTAATAAAACTGAGCCTGCAACATTTCATAATTTTGCTGTTTATGATGTTCTTTTGGGTTTCAGGTTTTCTCTATTTTAAGGGGAAGTAAGTCATGTTTACTAAATAATTATTATTTGTTGTTTTCTGTATATCTTATGTATTACTTATAATACTATTTTTGTTGTATAAAATTTACCAGTTGTAAGGTCATCAATAGCATGTTAATGTTAATGTTACAATTTCATATTTATTTAATGGAAACTGGGAATTATTAATGTTATGTGCATACATGTATATCTTAAAGTATATTGATATGATGAGACTTGAATTTAAAGAGTTACAGTTATGTCATTATTATTAAAGGGATGAGACTTTCATTTAAAGTTATAAATGATAATATATGTATTGATGGAAAATGTCCTTAAACTTGGATCAAGTAATATAATTAATAAAGTCTCAAAAAATCATATTCTGAATAGTTATTCTAATTTTAACATAATAACATGTGCATAGTTTAAAAAAGGACAGCTTCTGTAATGGAGGGACACCGGTCTCAACCTCCAGGTCTCCTGAGTCAACAGACTTTACATAGAGTAGATTGTTACTTGCCCTTGAATAAATTTGTGCATTAAATTTATAGTGGGTGATTTGTGCCACATGAAAACCAACATAGTACAAAAAGTAACCGGGCGCCAGATGAAAACGTGAAAATTCAATCTACCACTAAGTGGTTCGTTTGTTGCATTTTCATGTTTTCGCCCGGTGCCCTTGATGCAAAATACAAATCAACCTTCATAAAATTTCTTATCATAGAAAAAAGGTTAGTTTTTTATCTGTACAAAAAATAGATATTGAACATGTATTAGCACAGTTATGCTCACTTTCAAATTGACCTGTTATAAATAATGGCACAACCAATAACTGTCTAAGCCCTTTTAAGTAAAAATAATTATACAATTATATATAAATTGTTTTTTTAATAAAGACAATGAGTATGAAAGGTTTTTTTTACTTATGTATTAATTAAGAATAATTATCTGTTAATTTAAAAATCTAAAAGTATCATGGTTTAGAACTGTTCACTATTTAGGGGAGAAAATGTGTAAGTGGCCAGATAGCTTCATCGCTACAGCTGCGGTACATTACTCTGTTGGTCACAGGTTCGAGTTCTGGTCAAGCTGGAAGTTTATCTCATCCTGTGACTGCATATAAGCATGAGTTCAATTCACTATGTTCTGTAAACATAAATTCAAGGACACAAACCAATATAGTGGAGAAATATGTTGTGGTTTAGAACTGGTTTAGAAAATGTGTAGCCGGCCGGATAGCTCAGTTGGTCTTCTGAAAGTCTTGGGTTCGAGTCATGGTCAGGCAGTTTCAGTCAGGGTTTAGAAGTGGTTTTTCAACTGACACATGTTTGATTCATTTAACAGATTGCATTAAATTTGAAATGGACAAAGGCAGTGTTGCATGATACTTTTAGATCTACAAAGGGAATTTGATACAGTTGATCACACTTTACTGCACATGAAGAAGTTCCTTTTCTTCTTCTTCATGAAACTTCAAGCATCTGCCATATGTAATGACATTCTTACATGGTTTAAGTCTTATCTCTGATAGACAGCAGCTGGTGGATGTGGCTGGTACTCATTCTACTACTGCTCTGAGTACCTATGGTGTCCCCCTGATATTCATTTCAGGTCCTCTTTTATGTCTAATATATGTCAATGACATGTCTGCAACCTTAAGCAATAAGCTTTTATTATATGCACAGGCACGAGTATCAGACCTGGGAAGAAAAAATATGACCAGATTGATAAAAAAACAGTGTTCATCTTAAAAATGTCAAAAACCAAAATAAAATATAAATAATGACCCCCTTTAAAAATATACTTTAAGTTAATTATTCTAAGTTTATTTTTAAAGGGGGTCATTTTTTACATTTTTTTGTGTGTTTTTTTAGCTCACCTGTCACAAAGTGACAGGGTGAGCTTTTGTGATCGCTTTTCCGTCATCCGTCGTCCGTCCGTAAACTTTTGCTTTAAATGACATCTCCTCATAAACCACTGAGCCAATTTCATCCAAACTTCACAGGAATGTTCCTTTGGTGGTCACCTTTAAAAATTGTTCAAAGAATTTAATTCCATGCAGAACTCTGGTTGCCATGGCAACCGAAAGAAAAATCTTTAAATATCTTCTTTTAAACAACCCTAAGAGCTAGAGCTTGATATTTGGCATGAAACATCTTCTAGTGAGTGTCTACCAAGTTTGTACAAATAAAAGCCCTGGGGTCAAAATTGGCCCCGCCCCAGGGGGTCATTGATTTTCCCTTTATGCATATAGTAAAAACTTAAAAAATCTTCTTTTAAAGAACCCAAAGAGCTAGAGCTAAGATATTTGGCATGAAACATCTTCTAGTGAGTGTCTACCAAGTTTGTTCAAATAAAAGCCCTGGGGTCAAAATTGGCCCCGCCCCGGGGGTCATTGATTTTCCCTATATGCATATAGTAAAAACTTAAAAAATCTTCTTTTAAAGAACTGTAAGAGCTAGAGCTTAGATTGTTGGCATGAAACATCTTCTAGTGAATGTCTTCCAAGTTTGTTCAAATAAAAGCCCTGGGGTCAAAATTGGCCCCGCCCCAGGGGGTCATTGATTTTCCCTATATGCATATAGTAAAAACTTAAAAATCTTCTTTTAAAGAACCCAAAAAGCTAGAGCTAAGATATTTGGCATGAAACATCTTCTAGTGAGTGTCTACCAAGTTTGTTCAAATTAAAGCCCTGGGGTCAAAATTGGCCCGCCCCGGGGGGTCATTGATTTTCCCTATATGCATATAGTAAAAACTTAAAAAATCTTCTTTTAAAGAACCATAAGAGCTAGAGCTAAGATATTTGGCATGAAACATCTTCTAGTGAATGTCTACCAAGTTTGTTCAAATAAAAGCCCTCGGGTCAAAATTGACCCCCCCCCCAGGGGGTCATAGATTTTCCCTATTTGCATATAGTAAAAACTTAAAAAAATCTTCTTTTAAAGAACCCAAAGAGGTAGAGCTAAGATATTTAGCATGAAACATCTTCTAATGAATGTCTACCAAGTTTGTTCAAATAAAAGCCCTGGGGTCAAAATTGGCCCTGCCCCAGGGGGTCATTGATTTTCCCTATATGCATATAGAAAAAACTTTAAAAATCTTCTTTTAAAGAACTCAAAGAGCTAGAGCTAAGATATTTGGCATGAAACATGTTCTAATGGGTGTCTACCAAGTATGTTCAAATAAAAGCCCTGGGGTCAAAACTGGCCCCGCCCGGGAGGGGGTCATTGATTTACCTTATATGTATATAGCAAAAATCTTCTTTGAAAAAACCCAAATAGCTAGAGTTTAGATATTAAGCATGAAACATCTTTAAGTAAATATCTACAAAGTTTGTTCAAATAAAAGCCCGGGGTCAAAACTGGCCCTGCCCCAGGGGTGTCATTGTTTTTAACTATATGTGTATAGTAAAAACTTTAAAAATCTTCTTTTAAAAAACCCAATGAGCTAGAACTTAGATGTTTAGCATGAAACATCTTCTTATGGGTGTCTACCAAGTCTGTTCAAATAAACAAATAAAAGCCCTTGGGTAAAAATTGGCCCGGGGTTGGGGGGCTGCCTATATACAGGTGAGCGACCTCAGGGCCATCATGGCCCTCTTGTTCAATCTGGCCATATTTTTTCTTCCAAGGTCCGATACTGGTGCCTGTGATTATATGCTGATGACTCAGGAATCCTTGTGTCTGGTAAAATAAATCTGAAGAAATTCTTTCTTATTATAAGTATGAGACTTATAAGATTGGTTAATTGACTATAAATTGTCTTTGCATCTTGGCAACACAGAGTCTATTCTTTTTGGTTTAAGTTTCAACTTAAACTGGGCCTAGCCTCCAGGTCTCATGTAATGTTACTGCTATAAAGTACACATCTTTTGTCAAGTATTTAGGTGCAAACCTGGATCAAACTCTTTTGGCGTCGCCCTTTGATACTTTGCATCAATGCTTTTCTTGCTGTCCTTTGTGGTAATCAAACTAAGTGTTTGGCATTATTAAAACTTTTCATTCGTGACTTAATATGAGATCAAATTTAGACTTTAATTTTGATATGAGGTTCCATCTTTAAGATTGAACTACTCACTTTCTGACTACTGTGAATTTCGGGGCTGCGTTCAAGGGGCAACAATCTTATATTTCTTGTAAATTTCTTCCTTTTATATTTTATTTGTCCCCTACTGCTTTACAAGAGGGGACTTTATGTTTACCCTCCGTTCGTCTGTCAGTCTGTCCGTCCACAAAACTGGATCACGCCATCAAACAAAAAGTACTGAAAATATTTTTATAAAACTTAATATATAGATAGATGGCAGTTTGGAGATTATGTCTGTCTTTTTCCTTTCTTCCTTTGTTGTGTCGCCTCTACAGGGTAGTGGCGACATATAGGGATCACTTCTCTGTCGTCTGTGTCCGTCCGTCCTTCACAAAACTTGTCCGGACTACCCCTCATAAACTACTGGTGCAATTTCATCCAAACTTTACAGGAATAATCAGTACCAAGTTTAGTTGCGCAAATTGCAAGAGTTTTCCGGATGAATGATTTTTGGCCGAGTTATGGCCCTTTGATAAAAAGGTGTTTTTAGCTCACTGTCACAAAGTGACAGGGTGAGCTTTTGTGATCGCTTTTCGCCCGGCGTCCGTCCGTCCGTCGTCTGTCCGTCCGTAAACTTTTACTTTAAATGACATCTCCTCATAAACCACTGAGCCAATTTCATCCAAACTTCACAGGAATGCTCCTTTGGTGGTCACCTTTAAAAATTGCAGAACTCTGGTTGCCATGGCAACCGAAAGAAAAATCTTTAAATATCTTCTTTTAAACAACCCTAAGAGCTAGAGCTTAGATATTTGGCATGAAACATCTTCAAATGAGTCTCTACCAAGTTTGTTCAAATAAAAGCCCTGGGGTCAAAATTGGCCCCGCCCCAGGGGGTCATTGATTTTCCCTTTATGCATATAGTAAAAACTTAAAAAATCTTCTTTTAAAGAACTGTAAGAGCTAAAGCTTAGATATTTGGCATGAAACATCTTCTAGTAAGTGTCTACCAAGTTTGTTCAAATTAAAGCCCTGAGGTCAAAATTGGCCCGCCCCGGGGGTCATTGATTTTCCCTATATGCATATAGTAAAAACTTAAAAAATCTTCTTTTAAAGAACTGTAAGAGCTAGAGCTTAGATATTTGGCATGAAACATCTTCTAGTGAATGTCTACCAAGTTTGTTCAAATAAAAGCCCTTGGGTCAAAATTGGCCCTGCCCCAGGGGGTCATAGATTTTCCATATATGCATATAGTAAAAACTTAAAAAATCTTCTTTTAAAGAACCCGAAGAGCTAGAGCTAAGATATTTGGCATGAAACATCTTCTAGTGAGTGTCTACCAAGTGTGTTCAAATTAAAGCCCTGGGGTCAAAATTGGCCCCGCCCGGGGGGGGGGGGTCATTGATTTTCCTTATATGCATATAGTAAAAACTTAAAATCTTCTTTTAAAGAACTGTAAGAGCTAGAGCTTAGATATTTGGCATGAAACATCTTCTAGTAAATGTCTACCAAGTTTGTTCAAATAAAAGCCCTGGGGTCAAAATTGGCCCCGCCCCGGGGGTCATTGATTTTCCCTATATGCATATAGTAAAAACTTAAAAAATCTTCTTTTAAAGAACTCAAAGAGCTAGAGCTAAGATATTTAGCATGAAACATGTTCTAATGGGTGTCTACCAAGTATGTTCAAATAAAAGCCCTGGGGTCAAAACTGGCCCCGCCCCGGGGGTCATTGATTTTCCTTATATGTGTATAGCAAAAACTTAAAAATCTTCTTTGAAAAAACCCAAATAGCTAGAGTTTAGATATTAAGCATGAAACATCTTTAAGTAAATAGGTCAAGTTCGAAGATGGGTAATCTCCGGTCAAAAACTAGGTCACAGGAGCTAAAAATAGAAAAAGCTTGTTAACACTCTAGTGGCTGCAGTTTTCATCCAAATATTCTGGAAATTTGTCAGAAAGGTTTTTCTGTACGAAATCTGCTGTGGTCATAGTATTATTGGGGGCGCATGCGCAATGCGCCCCCAATGGAATAACGACAATTCAGATTTACTATGGTTTGAACACAATTAGTCACCTACCTACGCTAAGCAAAATAGTTCCAAAACTTCGCAGTAACTCCCAAAATCATAGTTTCCTATCTATTTTAAAATTGACTGGCCAATTATGTACTAAATTTTGCAATCGTCTTTTAAAATTGTATGTATATTTTTGCTTTACGCGATTTTAATATTACTACGCCAGCGGTCAGTCATAGCCAAAGTACTTGCATAAATATAGTACAAATTACATGTTGTCACAAGTTAATTAAGTGTCATAGAACTCAAAAATTTAGCAAGTAATGGAATACGGATTTCAGATCAGCTAACTTTAAAGCTTATAGGGCCTAATGCTTCATTTATAAGTGTAAATGAGAAAAACATTGCATGCGTATGAATACGAACTATTTTCGCCCTAGCGTCAATTTCCCGCAATTGCCATTGTTTACAAGTTCATCCGTGAAAGATTGAGAAGTTTTGCTGTTAATATATAGAAGTTCCACGTGTTAAAACGAGTTGTAAGTTTTATATTACAAAAACCTTATCCCCCTTTTACCTGACTGTTGAATAACTTTGCTTGTTTTGCATTTATCAGTGGCGAAATCGTCGTCAAATCGTTGCAGGAACATATTCGTGTATGTCTTAATACCGGATATGAGTCATATCCGCGGATATGACTTTAAATACCGGATATGACCTATATTTTACAAAGTAATTAATTTTTATTAATTTTTCTTGATAATGATAAAGTGAATTTGCCCGTTTTTCATGTACTGCAAAAACTTCATAATTAAGCTACAAAAAATCGACATGTCTTGCCTTGTCCATCACCTCATTGCAGCCAAGAAAGTATGTTGAGGTAATGGAAGAGGCAAGACATGTCATTTTTAGCTCGACTTTTTTTTTTTGAAAAAAAAAAGTATAGGTATTGTAACTATTGTTATAGTCAGGTCGGCGTTGCCGTTGCCGTCCGAAAACTTGTACCTGGATCATAACTTTTTTATTTCTTGGTGTATTGTCTTCATACTTGGCCACAACAACCCTTGGGACAAGACCTTTCAGTAGACCACACTAACCTTGACCTTCATCCATAAATGACCTTGACCTTCAAGGTTAAAAGTCCAATTTTTGCTTGTTCATGCTGTTATTGGCTGTAACTTTGTTATTTTTGAATGGATTGTCTTCAAACTTGAACATAATAATCTTCAAGGATATCCCTTAAAAATAACCAGTCAGACCTTGACATTCACTCATCAATGACCTTGATTTTGAAGGTCAAATTATTGAAATTTTCATTTTTTTGGCTATTATTGGCTGTAACTTAGTTATTTTTGAATGGATTGTCTTCAAACTTGAACATAATAATCTTCAAAGATAACTGTTAAAAATATACCGAAAGACCTTGACCTTCACTCATTAATGACATTGCCTTTGAAGGTCAAATTATTGAAATTTTCATTGTTTTGGCGGTAACTGACTGTAACTTTGCTATTTTTGAAGGGATAAACTTCATATTATAACAGAACATTCTTAAGGACCAGACCTTGTTGTTTATCAAACCCAAATTTGCTTGGGCTCTTTAATGACCTTGACCTTGAAGGTTATATTACTGAATTTTCTCAGATTGTGCATTTATTGGTGTGTGTGTATGTATAGTATATGTATTATATATATATATATATATATATATATATATATATAAAATGTGTGTGTGTATACATATACATATATGCAGGTATATATATATATATAAATATATATATATATATGCATGTATATATATATATATACATATATAGATATATATATATATATCAAATATATATATATATATATCAATATATATATATAATATATATATATATATATATCAAATATATATATATATATATATATATATATATATATATATATATATATATATATATATATATATATATATATATATATATATATATACATGTATATAATTGTGTCATGTTTTTCTATTTTTAGAAATTGCGTCATTGTTGCTATTTTTAGAAATTGCGTCATTTTTTTCTATTTTTAGAAATTGCGTCATTTTTGTTCTATTTTTAGAAATTGCGTCATTGTTTCTATTTTTAGAAATTGCGTCATTTTTTCTATTTTTAGAAATTGCGTCATGTTTTTCTATTTTTAGAAATTGCGTCATTTTTTTTCTATTTTTAGAAATTGCGTCATGTTTTTCTATTTTTAGAAATTGCGTCATTTTTTTTTCTATTTTTAGAAATTGCGTTTTTTTTAGCTCGACTTTTTTTTTTTTGAAAAAAAAAAGTATAGGTATTGTTAAAGTCAGGTCGGCGTTGCCTTTGCCGTTGCAGTTGCCGTTGCCGTTGCCGTCCGAAAACTTGTACCTGGATCATAACTTTTTTATTTCTTGGTGTATTGTCTTCATACTTGGCCACAACAACCCTTGGGACAAGACCTTTCAGTAGACCACACTAACCTTGACCTTCATCCATAAATGACCTTGACCTTCAAGGTTAAAAGTCCAATTTTTGCTTGTTCATGCTGTTATTGGCTGTAACTTTGTTATTTTTGAATGGATTGTCTTCAAACTTGAACATAATAATCTTCAAGGATATCCCTTAAAAATAATCAGTCAGACCTTGACCTTCACTCATCAATGACCTTGATTTTGAAGGTCAAATTATTGAAATTTTCATTTTTTGGCTATTATTGGCTGTAACTTTGTTATTTTTGAATGGATTGTCTTCAAACTTGAACATAATAATCTTCAAAGATAACTGTTAAAAATATACTGAAAGACCTTGACCTTCACTTATTAATGACATTGTCTTTGAAGGTCAAATTATTGAAATTTTCATTGTTTTGGCGGTAACTGACTGTAACTTTGCTATTTTTGAAGGGATAAACTTCATATTATAACAGAACATTCTTAAGGACCAGACCTTGTTGTTTATCAAACCCAAATTTGCTTGGGCTCTTTAATGACCTTGACCTTGAAGGTTATATTACTGAATTTTCTCAGATTGTGCATTTATTGGTGTGTGTGTATGTACAGTATATATATATATATATAAATGTATGATGAAATTTCTATAAATAGAAAAAATTACGCAATTTCTAAAAATAGCAACAATTTCTAAAAATAGCAACAATGATGCAATTTCTAAAAATAGAAAAAATGACACAATTTCTAAAAATAGCAACAATGACGCAAGTTCTAAAAAAAGAAACAATGACGCAATTTCTAAAAATAGAAAAAAATGACGCAATTTCTAAAAATAGCAACAATGACGCAATTTCTAAAAATAGAAAAAAAAATGACGCAATTTCTAAAAATAGAAAAAAAGTGACAAAATTTCTAAAAATAGCAACAATGACGCAATTTCTAAAAATAGAAAAATTGACGCAATTTCTAAAAATAGAAAAAATGACGCAATTCCTTAAAATAGAAAAAAAATGACGCAATTTCTAAAAATTGAAAAAAATGACGCAATTTACATATATATATATATATATATATATATATATATATATATATATATATTATATATGTGTGTGTGTATATATATATACATGCATATATATATATATATATATGCATGTATATATATATATATATATATATATATATATATATATATATATATATATATTCTTCTTCTTCTTCTTCTTCTTCTATATATATATATATCTGTATATATATATCTATATATATATCTATATATCTATATATATATATATATATATGTGTGTATATATAAATACATGCATATATATATATATAATTGCGTCATTTTTTTATTTTTAGAAATTGGGTCATGTTGTTATTTTAAGAAATTGCGTACTGTTGCTATTTTTAGAAATATGCTTAATGTTTCTATTCATATATATACAAAATATATAAAGAAAACTAATGTGACAAGACAGACCAACTAAATTTATAAAAAGGAAACGTTAATATATGTTCAAACCTTTCTATGTTTGTGTTTAGAAAAAGTAAAAAGTCGAGCGTTGCCCCCGCCCGGCGGTGGCTCTTGTATAATTAACAGCATCATTAAGGCACCTAGTGTGGTATATCACATTTATCATATTTGCCCTTAGTGGTTCCATTCACATGTCTTGCAGTTTCCATGATATTGCCAGATGTGTAATATAAATACTTTCTTTGATTTTATAAGGTAAAGTAAATATCAGCAAATGTTTATATGGATTGTCTCTCATCCCCCATTCAATAAAGGTGATTGATGAATAGATCCCTGACCTGTCTTATACTAATTATCAGATTAGTTGATACAATAAGAATTTCACCACAACATATTTGATAACAAAAAAAGCACATGGCAATGTTTGTGGCTTAATCTATGAATATAAAAATAAAAGGCTGGAGGAAGGTTTCATCAATTGAATTACATATCTTAGGAATTGGTTACTTCAAGGAACAATGGATTTTTGTTATGAAGTGAAAAACAGTGCTGGAAATTGAAAATAAAAAAAGACAGTGTAATAAAAACTAAAGAATTTAATTTATTTATGTAAAGCATTTGTGATAGTCTTTATATGTTGAGGTAAAACTGCAATTGTTAGACTATAAGTATTTATCTTTAAATAGAAACAACAGAGACAGTGGAAGTTAGCAAAAGTAAGCCACCACTGCCACCAACTTCATTGCAGGTAAGAACGCCATCGTCGTCATTAAGACCAGTATCACCTCAAACCCCAGCAAGGTCACTGACAGCATCACCTTCACCATCAGAGAGTGGAGTTGTAGAGACACCTATAAGGTAGAGGAAGAGGAGTGGCGAACCTCCAGAGTGGTTTCGTGTTCATATACTGAACAGGCCAGTATGGCATATGGAGGCTCTAGAGGAGAGCAATAGGCAGATGATTGCTATTGCTTGTGAAAGAAACTCTATCTTGAAAGCCATGGCAAAAAGTCTTTCAAAACAGTGAACAAGAAAGTTTTTTGTACAAGATGTTTACCTAGAACTATAAAGACTTTGTTGCACAAGTTAAATAATACATGCTGCAACATAGCAGATTTTATACCCCCAAAGGGTGGCATATTAAAATCGCACCGTCTGTCCGTCCCCACTTCATTCGTGTCAGGACTGTAACTTTGTCATACATTTAGGGATTTTGAAATTACTTGGCACAAATGTTTACTACCAGAAGACGATGTGTCGCGTTCTGTAATCACGTCCCCACCTCGAAGGTCAAGGTCACACTAACATTTTGAAGTTTCACTTTATCACAATTAGAGTTTATAGGTACACACATTTGTGTCCAGACTATAACTTTGTCATGCATGGAAGGATTTTAGAATAACTTGGCATAAATGTCTACCACATCAAGACGATGTGTCGCATCCAATAATCATGTCCCTACCTCAAAGGTCAAGGTCATTCTACCATTTTGTTTTGTTTCATTTTATCACAATTAGAGTTTATAGGTACACACAATGGTGTCTGAACTGAACTGTATCTTTGTCATGCATCGAAGGATTTTAATATAACTAGGCATAAATGTCTTCCACATAGGGACGACATCTTAAAACCCATGTCCCTACCTTCAAGGTCAACGTAACACTTATAGTTTGACGATACTCATTCTTTCGAGAAGAGTGTGAAGTAACTCATGTCTGTACAGTAACTTTGTCGTGCATGGAAGCATTTTAAAATAAAATGGCACAAATGTCTACCACATCAAGACAGTGTGTCACAGCTAAGGCTCATGTTTGTCTGTGCGTCCCCACTTACACAACAATCATGTCCAGACTGTAACTTTGTCATGCAGTGAGGGATTTTGAAATAACTTTGCACAAATGTCTATCTCATTCTGTCTTGTCCAGGAAACAAGGTCAAGGTCACACTTATATTTTGAAGGTTCACGCCATCACAATTGGAGATTACAGGTACAATAAAACAAAGATCAATATTAAGCAATTAGTTACTTTCATTCTCTATTCTTTTCATAATACCTGCATGCTTAAGAAACCTTATCGGGGGCATTCGTTACTTGGGTGGCAGCTCTTGTTACAATTTGTAAAACATTTTGCTTGTCAAAATTATTGTGAATCCCAATTGTTTTCGGAAATATTTTTTTCTCTGTGAAAAGCAATGGTGTTTCCAGCCCATATTAACATCAATTGATAAAATTGATGTCAAAAGAAAATAGCACATTATTCTTTTTATAAAGGGCCATAATTATAATCTGCCAGGAATGTTTTTATCAATAGAATAAAGTAATTTTGCTGTATTATGCATTTATTATGAAAAATACTAGACTGTTTTTTGTTTAAGAAATTTTCATATGTGCAAATGACTCCATTACATTTCATGTTTCAGTAATGTACATTGTAAATTTACACACAAGTGACTTGTAATTAACCTAAAAAAGAAACTTCATACACAGTTAATACTTTCAATGTTAGAGAGTTACTGGTTGAAGAGTATTTAAAAAAAAAATTAATGTGGATTGTTACAGCAAGCAACAAATTTGCATCCAGATAGTTTAGTGGTAGAACAGCTGTTACTTCGTAACAGAAGGCCTGGGTTCAAATCCCAGTTTGGATTTAAATGTTTTGTTGTTTACAATTGTCTAATTCTTTTTGGAAATATCAATTTAATCATAATAATATACTTAACTGTTCAAATTGGTACTTCCTGTTTTTTCAAGTATGACAATTTTAAATTTCTAGATTGTTGTTGTATTAGTTTCTCACTTTGTTATTTTATAAAGTTTAAGTTTGTTTGTTAACCATGTGCAGCTGTAACTACTATTCTGAAAAATAAAAGAGCCGACTCACCATTCAATTTGAAATAAGATATTTCTCATTTAGACACTGTGCTGTATATTTACATGTACATTGGACCTGCAATAATGTACTAAAAATGACTTGGAATATTGTGATAATTACATAAAGTAATTGCTGTTTTTGTTACGGTGAATATAGAGAATACATGGTTGATGTTGGGATGAAGAATGTTTAAAGCTCCCCCAAGATACACTTTGTCACTGTTTCATCTTGAAGATAAACTTTTTAACTGTTAGAATCATGCTTTTATACAGTCAGTAGCTGCAGCTTTTCATTTCATTATCGGAAATTATCTGGTCATGCTTTTCAAGACAGTTTAAGATGGCTGTTATAAATTGTGTATTAAATTTGAACCGAGTCACGTTCTTTTAAATAACTAATTTATTACTGCACGGTGTACAATAATTGCAACTGCTTATCAAGTATGTGTACATGTATTTGCAAAACACTTCTTTTTTTGAAGATGAAATATGGAATGTATTTTCACTGAACATGATAAAATGATATATATTTCATTCACCATTCCAGCTTGTGAAAATATATGGATGTAACGTCGTTTATTTGTTTAGTGAAAATATATTCCATATCTTACTCAAACGGAAATTTTTTTTTTCAGTATTTGCAATATCAAACCAGTTAAAGAATATTACATTGATATTATTTAAGGTATATAAAATGAAGTTTTCTTTTATTTAAGTCTCATTACAATGATAAAAATAATAATAAAATTTTGCAAAACTGGTAGTTATGTTCAAATATTGACAAATTCTATGTCCAATTATGTTCAGTTTTTATAATCCCTAACTTTAAAAGTTTATATACGTATCTGTAGCAAATGTGCAAAATTCTAACACTATGTTGGTCATCAGCTGCTGAATATGGGTTTATACTAGTCTTGGCTGCTCATGAGGTCTCTCAGAAGATACCTTCGTCAATTTGTTACTGAAGGGTTTGTAGTCATGTTTTTCATTTTATTTTTAAGAGAAATGTCAGAGCCAATACTTGATTAGTTTTGCTGGTACAATACCGCTTGACCACTCAAATTATTTAATAAGGGGTCTGAGAATTGGAACATATTATGAATTCCTAAATGTCTTCAATGCTTGGGATTTGTTATGATTTTGCTCATATTTTTAAACCCATTACAGTAGCAAATTCATGCAAAATATGTCCTATATAATTATAGTACTCCGATATCATTTTATCAAGCACTGTGTTGGCTGCAGGTTGCAAGTAAAAATGTTGAATTCAGCAGTACTTTCCAGTAAAATAATTACACTAATTTGTAAGTACATCTTACTAGATACAAACAAATTATTAAAACAAAAATAATTGATTTCAATCATCAACAAAGAAATCTTAATAAGTTGTACTGTAAGCTGTGCTTCTGTTATTACATACTAAGTATTAATTTTGCTTTCATTTCTATGCCTTGACCATGAATTGCAGAAGAATTATTTAAACTGACCACATTTCTGATCGGCATAATTATGTAAAAAGAAATTAATGGAATTTCATAAAATCTGTTCAGGTCAATGTTATTGATGTTGTCCGTCTATTCAAGATTTAGATGTGCATGGTATGGATCTTTATTAAAACATATTTCTTTTTTCAGCATTTCAAGGATGGCCAACCCACAGAACTACATCCTGACCCTGATCCAGCTCGACCCTTTGACAAGCCGACACATGGACGTCCATCCCCAAGACGAGGCATTTAAACTTTGACGAAAAGCAATCTAGCATATCAGTGCCAGAAGCAAAGATTATGTAAGTTACAATGTTACCACTGTTGCAACTGTTTCAGTGTAGACATTTTTTCCTGGCTTTAAATGGCTAATTACAGATTTTGCTAAGAATGCCTAGCTAAGTTTACGTTTATTTAAAGAAAATAAATGCTGAATGTTTCAGACTTTTGTTCACAGTTAAACAATAAAAATTATTTTTTAAAACCTACAAAAATTTATATCCTGTGACTATTTGGTTTTTGTTTTGTTAATCTATTCTGTTTATTTCATTTTCTTAAAAGTTATTTATGTATGTATCACATAGAATAGAATAGAATAGGCTGTACCATTATCCAGTATAGTACAGCAAATTAACTTTCGTCAATACTTTAAAAATGTTCATATAAATTTAACAGTCAAAAAAATTTGTATGAAAGTCTATTTAAGTCATAGTAACTGCTATGTATATATATGTATGTGTTCATTCGTGCTATTCTTCAGAAATTAGAATCTTTGACGGAAGCGATAACACATAATTTTTAAGAAATACAGCATTTTCATTGGATGACAAAGTTGGACACTAATGATGTGTAGGGAAAGTGTTTTAGTAGATATTGCTCAAATGGTTTATGTTATTATTCCTTTGATTGTTTTATTCCATGTTAAGAAGTTTTTCTCTTTTCTAAACAGTTTCCCTCAGAGTGGATGTATAGGGATCAGATGTTGTACAAAGAAATTTAGGTATTTTTGAATAAGTTTATTACATGTACACACATCATGAGTACATTTTGCAGACCAGTTAAGAAGTATGTATATTTTTGCTATTGAGGCAATATTTGATTCATCTGATATTATTTACTTAATACATGTATTGCCTTTTATTGGTCATTCAAGTCAATGTTAGAAATAATAACACACATCAATTTTGGAGTATTAAAAAATACACGGAATATATTTTCATTTTGTTAGTTTATAATAATAACATCAATAACATTCTTTAAAGATATTATGCAACAAGTATGTGCTGTCACTTTTTATACAATAATTACATCATAACATGCTGGCACTAAAATATAAAGTATTTTATTATTCCAGCTCAGTGGAGATCCCACATGGAGAAGCCTCTTCAAACAATAATATTCCAGCTACCAGCAGTAATGAATGCGAAGAACAACATACATCAGGTAACCTGCCCAGCCAGATGGGAAGCAGACAGATCGGGAGATACTTTTATTGGTAAATGTTTGATTGGTAAATTGATTCATCTATATAATTATGTAATGTGGCATTACCAGAACAGTACCGATTTACCAAAGTGTCATGTATGACAAATTTGCTGTATTATTTCTACGCTTTGCTCATAAACGGTTTTAAGTGTTGACAGTAAATGTGAACAAGTTTCTGCAGCATTTCATTCATAATTTTCTGATCTGGAACAATAAGTTATGCTTTTTAACCTCTCAACTAACCATTCATTAGAAATTGTTTGTGATATAGTTGATAGTTCTTGAGTATATGCATTAACCTGTGATACGCATAAATGCGACCATTGGTGCTTTCAATATCTGTGATGTACTTTGTGAAAGATTATCTGTATCTGTGTATG
>NW_026852638.1:0-19742 GCF_026571515.1 Ruditapes philippinarum | reverse complement strand
TACAAAATTTAATGTTTTGCACTTATTAATTGAGGTAATCTGTTATTTCCGTTGCAAGTTGAATTTATGAATTAGGGTGACAGTACAACAAGACGTAAGCAATATTGCCATGCGATTATGCATCACTGCAATATTGCATGTTTTGCTGCAACTGCAACAACAACAACAACAACAACAACAAAACGTTTTGATTAACGATATTTTAATTTCCTTTGCTTGGCAATATATGTGTATCATTTTGTCCTTTTTATAATAAAAGGGATGCAGTCTTTATTTAAACTGCATAGTGTTAAATCTGAGATACATTTTACCAAGCAATTCGTCTTTAAACAAAAGTACCATAGGTCTACATTAAAAAACAACTTTTCATTGTTATGTTAAAACAAAAGCATCACTATATTATACACAGAAATCACTGTAAGCCAATAATACATAATTCAAAAAGTCAATATTGAATACAAATACACTTTTTAAAAAAAAAAACATTAACACACATGATGAAATAGAATAAGAAATTGTTACATTGGTGGGTCTTACTTGGTTAAGCAAATTTTCTTTTGCAAAATAATTCCATTTCAAGACTATGTAGGATAGAATAACACTCTAAGCATTAACGGTTTGTTTTCTGGATATAAAATACTAAACAGAATGTTGGTCATTTTGTTCTGCGTTTTTGCATGTGTGCAATGAGTCATTAATTGCTTTGGAAGAATCATTTCCACGGTATTTCTTAAACGCCTGTCTCGCATCGGAATGTTGGTATAAAGTTACAAAATGGTTGGCAAAGATAGGCAAAGTCAGGGCAAATAATAACACTCCAGACATTGCACACAGGCACGCAATGAATCGGCCTACTTGTGACTGTGGCGAAATATCTCCGTATCCAACCGTAGTCATTGTTACAACAGCCCAATACCAACCAATCAAAATGCTGCTTACATTCTTCTTGTCTTCTGCTATATAGAAACAGCTTGCAAACGCGCACATCCCGGCAATGAGAAATAGACATAGAATTGACAGATCCTTTAGGTTTGCTCGTATGGAGTAAGCTAGTACTTTACCAGCTCGGATACTGGACACAATGCGGAATAATCTCAAAGCACGTAACATCTGTGAGTACTCCAACATATCAATCCAATCATCTGTGAATCGTTTATGCTTATGCATATAAAGAACAAGCAAATGTATATACGTACACACTAAAGCCAAAGCATCAGTGATATTGATAATACAGAAGAAATAGTTTTTCAAACTAGGACAAGAAACAAGCTTCGATTGGTCGATAGTTTGTATTAGTATGTTAGCTTAACGGTAGCTTATCACAGTACTTCTGTTGGTCCGTATGCAGTGGAATCACATTTTTGGTCAATAGCTTTAACAGTTGATTAATTGGTTTATACTTTGTAGCAGTTTTTCATCAAATCATAAGTCATCAAATTGTTTTAGCTTTATATATATTTATTTATTGATTTTTGTTTGACAAGTTCTTGCGACTCGTTTCAATCTCCTTTGTCTCAGCTTCTTAGATTAAACCAGGGCTAGTAATCTAAGTGCAAATTCTCACAATTTCTAAGACTATATAGAGTTTAAAGAATATAAAGATGTATTTTAAGAATATTTTCCTATAAACCAATTGCCAGTACAATTATGTTGTTTCTATGATTGTAAAGTCAATATTTAAAAAAAAACTGAATTTTGTTTTTAAAAACACAACTATTGTATGTAAAAGAAACTTAAATGCTACGATAGAAAATAATATGTTGCTACTTAAAAAGGGTTTTCAACGGTTAGTTTAGCATTCATTTTGTGCAATTGCAATTATTTCTCTTAGAAATATAAGACAATGAATATTTATGTTGTATAATAAACTTTTATAGCTGAAATACTTTTATATAGTTTTAATCATGCCTCTTTATCTACATGTAGTTATAGCGTACGTCATTAAATGATAATTTGATATGAAATCTTCCGACTTTTAAATGATAAAAAATGACACATCAGATACCTGTTGTAACAGCAAGAAGAAAGGGATTCCACTGGGATTTCCCAAAAGGCCAGCTCGTTCATGAACGCTCCCGGGCATGACGTCATAGGTATATGCAATTCTCCAGTTTGGTACATTGCTAATATAGCAGGAAACATTTCATGTGGTCTTTCAACAGCGATCACACACGTTTTATTAGATGCAGAGGTCGATTTGTATAAATTTTGTAGACGAGATGAAGGTCCGTTTTCTAGAAGCTCAACTGGAATTGTAAAAACCTGACCTCCAACTTCTATACGTACTCTTCCGGCCATTTCTCAAACTTTGTTAAAGGAGATATTCGGAAATACTGAGATTCGTTGTGAGCATGAAAACTATAAACCCGTATGAAGTTATCGCTAATTCGTCCATTTTACTTTATTCAAGTCACTGTTTAAGTTCACACCACAATTGCCAACTATGATATCATTTCATTACGTAAAGAAATTGAGATAAAATCACGCATTCATAAATTATTTACCAGCACAGACAATTTTTAATTCGGTTGTAGCTCAAAGAAATGTTCATTGATTCTTTTTCTGCAGTAATACACATTTCGATACACCAATACCCAGTTTGATTAAATATTGCTTCGTGTCTTTTTGTACTTTGATAAATAATTGCATTAAAATGGTATAGCACAATATTTCCTGATAATATATTCCAATACTTTTCATATATCTTAGTGTTCAGCAGAACTGTTCCATTGCATAGAGCATAGCGACTGTTTTAATTGGTACAAATAATCCTAGTAACAGAAACCTATTCGCATCTTGAAATACTCACAGCAAGATTTATGATTGCTGAATAAACTACGAAGATAAATCCAGGTTATATAGATTGCTTTGGATGGAAGGAATTTCGTACACAATTGCACATTCTTAGCAACGTTAGAGTCTCCTAAAAATAAACAAGTGCTTCGTGAAGAATTTATTACAGGTTTGAAGGAACGCAAATTTGCATTTTATGTAGCAAATTTCACTTAAGATTACTATCATTGTAAATCTATTTTTGATCATCTAAGAAACACTTAAAGAAGATTATTTTTAAGTCGTATTAAAAATAAACCGAGAAAAATGTGACGTATTACTAGTTCTTATTAGAAACTGTATTGTTGTTTGATAATTGAAACAAAAAAAACAACAAAAACACAGTAAGTCTGCAAAAAAGAAAAGAAATACATACAATGTGTCAATATATACAATACAAAGTCCCCAAGGTGGAATGAGGTCTTTAAATATACTGGAACATTTTCTGTTATTGAAGTTGTTGGCATTCAATCATGTTAAGTGTGTATTTTCTATGTCAATTTCAGATTTGCCATACTTCATTTCACCCCTTACATCAAATTGCAAAGTAAGGATACCGTTTTATTATATAAATGCTCATCAAATACCGCGGACATTTATTTCACATTTTGGCCAAAACCTAAATCCGTCCGTGCTACATGGCACCTGATTCATTAGAATTGATTGCTGAAAAATGTTATATGGAAATCCGCAAAAATTAAATTCTCTTGCGAATGAAATATCTGAAATATTTTTTTTACTGTTTGTTTTTTTCAAATGGGCTCCTTTCAATTTTTTGTATGCACAGTAAATTAGCCATAAACCTCAATTCAAAACAATTAAAAAATTTAAAAACTTGAGTAATATTTTCAATGCACGATTTATAGTTAAAAAAACATTTAAGCTTTAATTTTAAAACCGTTTGTTTTGAGATGCTGTTACTCAACGCAAAACATTCTTATACATAATAAGATGCTCATAAAGTAAAGAATTTCTAGTTAAAATATAAAACTCATAAAACACCTTGTAAAAATTAAATTAGTAAAAGCAAAAGTGTTATGTATTAAGAAAATACGATAAAATATTAATAAGATTGTAATATATCTGTGCGTCGAAGAAGCAAAACACACTCACCTATACATTCAATAAAACTGTAAACAGTATACTTGTATATTATAAAGTTTTTATTATAACCACATATTCTTTTCATAATATTAGAGGTTATATAATTTAAATTAGTAAATACTAAACCAAATAATATGTGTTAAAATATTGTACATAATAGTCTTATCATCTATTAATGACTATATGAGTTTCATACATAATAATGTATATACACTACATTTAAGTTCTGTATTTCAAATCATAGATATACGTCATATGTCTCTATTTATGAAAAAATCAAAGATTGCTCTAAAAATATATGACAAATTAATAATTTGACATTATATTATAATACCAGATTTTACAATAAAAACACATCTCAGTAAAATCTTAATATCCATGTAAAATTAAATATTTTATATAAATCATGTTTAAATATTTCGTGCATTCCAACATCATATTGATGTTATTTTTAACATTCAATAATAATTATTTTAATTATCAAAATAATATTTTATTGACACTCTACCTTGTCTTAACCTCTTAAGAATGCTGTTTTCTTTTTTATCAGCGTTGCTATACACCCCAAAAATCTGCTTGTACAGTAAACACAATTAGACTAATAATAATTGTTATTGCTAATGAATTGACAACAAATTACATAATGCTAGTACGAGACTATCAAAATGTAAGCCAAAGACTATCAAAGGGTTTTATTTAAAGACCCATTATGCCGCAAAAACGTTCATAATTTTATTTCTCGAAACCTTTTTCGTTTATGTTGTCCTATTCATAGTTTCTAAAAAAGTAACCCATCAACCTTCTTCTACTTCAGTTGCATTTTGCATTAGAACAGTTAAAGTGGATAAGTATTTTGTATAGAAGTCAAAATACCACTTTGTTGACAATAGGCTACTTATATGACATATATGACAAACAGTTACACATTCAGCCCTACTTTCTTAATGTCAGGATATAACTTGCTCTGAAACCTTTTTTAAAACGTATGAAACTCATGTTTGCCATTTTGTTAGAAAGGAAATAATATTCGTATAATATGCCTTAAAACGTTTTTTTAGATACCGTTTCTTTACTTTACTCTGAACTGAAAACAATACTAAACGAAACTCGTTAATGTTTAATGTGATAACCAGTTAACTACCTTAAAGTTTAAGAAACTTACTGCAACTGTCAGTAAGCCATACAGAATGAAAATTTAAGTTTTAGCAAACACTATTTCTTAAAATCAATTAGTTTTAGCGATACAATAGGGATTGCTGTTTCGAGTTCTTCTATTTCTTAATTGAATCCAAAACCTTGTGTATTTAATTAGAAGTTACTGTTAATATTAATTTGCTGATGACGAGTGTCCTGAAAATGTAATCTTAGATCAAATAATTAAATAAAACTGATGCTTCTGTCTTAGCAAAACTTTACATTATTTACTACTTACTTTATTTTTCTCATAGCACCGCATGAACATTTTTGTCGGAGCACTTCTCACTGCATGAACAATATTTTTGAAGACCTCCTGGCTAAGTGAATTTAGATAACGAATTAGTAATTATTTAATGCACATAATCATTGATCAGTTATTATTACATGATCTTTTACCCTCAAAACCATTCATTGAGCAAACGTTTTTTACTGAGCACTTGTCACTGAATGGACGAAATATATTTTAACACTTCTCACTGTATATTCATAATCAACTGCAAGACATGGAACACAGCACACTAAATGAACATCTATCACTGATCATTTGTCATTGCATGAACATTATTCAATGATTTCAGCACATACTGAGAACAGTCGACATCGTCGCAATATGGAAGGAATATCCACAAGGGAAATAATAAAGCAATGTCAATTCATGCTTTATTATTTTTCATGTGATAGAAAATTAAAAAATATGTTATGACAAGCGCAGGACCTGTCTGAAATTATTGAGATTGCAAATTCAAGAAATTGTATAGAAGGCCAGCAATTTAATAATATGCGGAGTTGTTTGCTGTTATAATAAAAATAAGAAAACATCATGCTATCAATTAAACTCCTATTACTCATTGTCACAACTGATGTCTTGAAGTGTATACATTAAAAATATATATGTAAAATTAATAATTTAATTTCTTGGATTTAATTAACAAATTGTCATTCGTTGTGTTTTTCTGTTATAATCTTTTAGATTGACTGACTAGCGTTTCTTACCTGCAAGTCTTAAAGAGTATATCAGTCAAAAAATGTGCGAACTCAAAATCTATTAATTACTGATATTTACAGTTAATGCTGTTAAACATCGTTGATTTAAAATTGATATTTAGGCGAAGAAACTACGTTGAGAAATTACTGATTATGTTTAACGACACCCCTAAAGCACGACTAAAACGGAATGAAAATGTTCAGTTGTAAGTTAAACGTCCTATGTTAAACTATGCATAGACTATTACTATTTGAAAAGAAGTTTGGTGCAAAGAGTTCTGGGAGACTGCATAAGCATGCAGGCTAAGTAGAATACACAGGTGGAACAAGATGATTATCATTGATGCAAGCATTGTATTGGTAAATTCCTGCTGTATTCCTATATTTCCAGACATACATACAATTATTTCTTTTTCTATTAAAGCTGGAAGGTAGGATTTTGATGAGAATTGTACCAATCAACATTATATATATCTATGGTATAAAAATGTAGTTTACTTAAAAGTTACGGTGTTTCGTTATGGCCATTGTAAATACGACTTTAGCCTGGGATTCAGGCGTTGATATTTTTTTATTTATTCATAACTTACGCGCTATTTCATACTCGATCGTCATAGATAACACATCATCTCTGGTTATGATAGTATCAACGCCTGGGGAAACCTGCGGGGTTTCCCATGTAATTATTGACTAATGATAATCCTATTAATAGACCGATTAGCACGTGACCAACAAATAACATGACTAAATCGAAATCGAGGCGAAGGTGATAAATATTGAAAATTTGACGCCATTTACCATTATAAATTGAGTCCAGCACAATTATCTGATGCTCACACACTTTATCTACTTTAACTTATCACAACTGTTGATCAAATTCACTTATCATGCAATAAACTTTGTCAACGAGTGTTAGTTTTTAATCGAAAATGGTGTTTTGAAAGCGAGGCTCCGTAACTGTTCGTTAAGCTTCGGGTCACTTCGTGGAAATTCCGTTTCTATTTTTAGAAACTAGTTTGTTGTTGCATGAGTTATCGTTCTTTAATAACACCCGTAATTTTCGGGGTGCATACTAGGTGGCGCTTCGATCGAAAATTGTATTTCCCCAGGCTGTCGATTTGCCAAACAGAAGCACATAAAAAAATCGACAGACTGGAACCCAGGCTAATACGACTTATTAAAATGGCGAAAGTACAATAGTACGATGAGAGATTAATTTATAGCAACCTCACATCGCTCCCTGATAGAACTTTTGCCTTTCCGAATAAAGGTCGTCGAAATGTCGAAATAAAAACCTAACGTAACAAATAAACAACAAGAACACAATTTAATTGAAACAATAGCATTATTCAGTTAATAATAGTCTAATATTCTAATGTGATTGTTTACTAAAAGATGTAGAATGCTGAGGTCTGAGATGCTAAACACATGTAAAAAGTGGTTGCGGTCATTTGTCTTGCAACCTATTATAAGTCTATAAAGTATACAAATAAAAGTTAAAATATTGTAAATATAATTATAACGATGAAATGTGTAAATGTCATACTGTAGAAACAAGCTTTGTTCAGCCATTTGCCTTTTACGAAAATAATTCGACGTCTATACAATTGGTAAAGTACTAAACGGATTGATCTTTTTTAACAGAAGTTTTAACCTTTTCCCTTCGTTTATTACACGCTGTTTGTGAGTCAGCAATGGCATTCGAATAATCATTTCCACGGTGTTTTTGAAACGCATGTGTCGCATCCGAGTGTTGGTATAAAGTTACAAAATGGTTTGCAAAATAGGCAAAGTCAAAGCAAATAGTAACACGCCTGCCATTGCACAAATGCACGCAACGAATCGGCCTCCTTGTGACTGTGGCGAAATTATCTCCGTATTCCAACCGTAGTCATTTTACAACAGCCCAATACCAACCAATCAAAATACTGCTTACATTCTTCTTATCTTCTGCTATGTAGAAACAGCTTGCAAACGTACACATTCCAGCAATCAGAAATAGACACAGAATGAAAAGATCTTTAAGGTTTGCGGCGTATCGAGTAAGCTAGAACTTTTCCAGCTCGGATATTGGAAACAATACGAAATAACCTCAAAGCACGTAACATTTGTGAAGTACTCCAACATATCAATCAACTGTCCGTTGTTCGCCAATGCTTATGCATATGAAGTACAAGCAAATGAATACATGTACACACTAAAGCTAAAGCATCAGTTATATTAATAATGCAGAAGAAATAGTGTTTCAAACTAGGACAAGAAACAAGCCTCAAAACTAGGTCAACTGAGAAAAATGCAATGGTGATAATCTCTATAGTCTGTCCCATTAAAAATGGAAATGAACTTTTGCCTCGTGTGAATTAACAAAACGAGGTTGAATAAAAATTAAAATATTTTTGTAAACTAAAAAAAAGTCACCCTCGAGATTTTTCAGGATTTTTCTCTAAAGTGTCTAATTTTCTTGTGAAAGCAAATTTTGATTTCTCTATGGTAAATCTCTGTTGTTTATTTTCCGTAGCCATTGCCGAAGTACTCTTCATTTGAAGATAAACGGGAGAAAGCACGTGTTATGTTTCTAAAATATACATGAGGTTCTCGGGGTCGTTTCATGATTATTTTACAAAGCTGGATCTACAAGATGTAACAGTTTAGTTGCAATGCATGATGGAAAACTTTAAAAAATGAAAAATAAGCAACAAGAACACCGAGTCACACGGAGTAGGAAAGAAATTGCACTTACTTTTAAGCTGAATAGAATCCCTATGAATTTCGAAATAGATCTTTATATGCACGTCACCACAAATTCGCATTCTGAAGATTCCTTCATTGCAAGTTTCTATCCAGTTCCGTAGCTTCAAAACTCCTGCATGACATGACTCCTACACTTATGACGATCCAGATTTTTTTAACTGTTAATCCGTCTCTTTATCAAAACATTGTTAATTTTGTGGAGTTATCTGGGTTAGCAAATGAAATATGTAAATGAAACATATCATAATTCAGCATGTTCCAAATCCATAATTCAAGAACGGCCCATCAATTTTAGTTGTTAACATCACAATGTTTATAACTCTTGAAAATGGATTCCTGACGAAAAACATTATTACGTCAACAACAATTTACGAAATATATGACGTAACAAAAATGCCTCGCGCTTCCAGTTGCGGCATTGACAGAGGGCGGTTAGGCCAATGTAACCTCAAACAAATAATTTCAAGCGTTGAGATAAATATGCCTTGATTGCATTTCAAATAATTTTTGTAGACCCAAATGTTGCAACTTAACTATAAAAATGACACCTTCAATTCATATATTAATAATAAAACTTTCGATAACATTTAAATACTTTAAACTCACTTAATGACATGAATCTTTAATTACATATAACATTCGTTTTCATTTTATGTTTTTAAACTATTTTATATATTTCTCAGAAATGATTTTCCTACATACTATCCCTTATTATTAAAGACTTCTGTAAATCCTACTCTTTAATTTACAAAATATACAATACGCGTTTTTTTTTCTGCCGCGAAAAATATGCTAGATCTATTGTTTTTCACTGAATCTTTTCAAAATTTAGGAAGGCTAAAATTATTGAGGTTCTCTTTGACTCGACCTCCCCTTCATATTAACATAATAATTATATGTAACACTTTGAGTCTGCAATAAAAACCGCACTTATTGTCGCTTATTGAACACTCCAATTCAAACTTATTCTTAATAATGTCAAATCACTGCCGGTATTTCTGGACATTTTGTTGAATTGTGAGACGGCAAGTTAAATCTGAATTTACGAGCTTAAAGTGTATAGGCCCACGTTTGATTTCTCAAACTAGAAAGCATGATATCATATTCTTATAATTTACATTTTCCTCGGACGCGAATCTGTGTTCTCTCGTTAGCGAGGGGGTATGTTAAAGTAGACACTGTGGTAACAAGCAAACCAATGCTGAACGTAAAGTGAATCAGTTCTCTTTTCTATATATTTCTTGTCAGATTTGCATGATAATGCAGTATTTGTTGGCGATTTCTTGTGAAGGAAAGGTTTAGCACACGAACATCGCACCCGAAATAAGAAGGGTAACATATTTTTGTATCTCATCGAACCTGGTCAATTTTAATTATTTTTGAATAGACGTGACTCATACTAATGGACAGAATTCAGACAACTACAGAATTATGTAAATTAAACATTACTTAGCGAATAACCATTTTATAGTCTTCTTGCTAGTGTTCCCGCTCCCATTCGACGCGTCGCGGTATTCAAGATACGCGCTTGATTGAAAAGCTATCTAATCAAATCACTTCATTGTTCTTTTTCTCTTAAAAATAATATAAAAATACGACAGTATAAAATACGACAGTATATCATGGTAATTATAGAAATATTTGTGTGTTAGAATTAATAAAGCGGTAACTGATATTTTCACTTCAAATGATTTTGATTATTTTAAATAATGGTTTGCTAGTAAAATTGTCTATTTGACACCAACTTTGTTTTCATTTTAATGAGAACATTTAGCTATTGATCAGTAAGTAAATAAGAATAATCATTTTTTTATAATTACCGAGTACATTTCACGCTAATTGTGAGACGAACCCTAAATGACGTCTATATGGGCGCCGCCATTTTGAAATGGACGTCACGTCAGATTACAACGTAAGTCAACGGGGAAAAATATAATTTTAACATTTCGACCATAATAATAACTTTATGAAAAAAATGAAAAACATGCCTAGAGATATTGACATCAGGGTTAACATGACATTAATTTAAATGATTTTACTATTATATTAAACAAAAAATGGAATATTCAAATTTGATGGGACAGACTATAGTAAAGACAAAGTATATATTGTCACTTTCATATTCGGTACTGATACATATTTACTCCTAGTAACTGAACCAATAAAATTATTTGCTTTTGTACGATTGTCATATTCTCCTGAACGCCACCTTTTATTGTAATCCGGCAATTTGACGAAAATATACTTGAAACCTTCAGGAGGCTTTTTATCGGGTTTTTTTTGTAAATGCATAAGGTTTAGGTTCTTCGGGAATATTTTTCTCGTCACAATGCTTTTCAAATGTCTCTCTAATTAATTCCACATTTTCCATACCGTAAGACGTCATGTATTCTAGACGCTCGCAATTAGTCATACTCCTCTGGAAGTTTGAATCAGTTTTTACAGCCAATATGAATATCGACAGCAGCACCATAAGAAGGGACAATATGAAATAGACCTGAAAAAATACAATTTAATCACACATTCAACTAATAGGCACGTGTTTTAATAATATATTTTCTATAAAAATGATATAAACATATTTTATTATACAGTATGCACTTCTAGACTAAGAATATTATACTTTATACATGTACATGCATCTCAAATTAAGCGCTCAATATTCTTTGTACAAACATGTCTATATCACGTATGCGGCTACAATCAATACCACAGGATGATTAATATTTAATAATTTTACCAACAAGGAGCCGTCAATAGTCCATATTTGAGAGTTGTTTCCTTTTTATTGGCCAGATTCTATCTATACAAGGTCAGAACAGAATGAAAGAATAATTCGAATATACGGATAGACAAATACTAAAAACAACATTTATATTTCTCTATAGGATAGAATGCTATGAAAGTTCATACCATACCATATTCTGAAAAAAACTTTATAACATTCTCCGGAACAGAAAGATGCGCGATCTATCATGATAAAATATTTATATATAACTATGCATGAGGGGAAGAGTATTATAACTATTTAAATTTTCTGGAAATTTATCGTAAAATTATGATCATGTTTGAGACATTCCTAATATGTATAAACATTTATAGATATTAGACAAATTCAAAACTCAATGGTAAATATGATTATTGACAACCAACCCTAGCTGGCGTCGATGGTTTTCTGTATTCTACAAGGTTCCACAACTTAAAACGGGCTGTATGTAGGCTACATCGTGAAGTTTGCGGTGCTTCTGGATAAGTTTCTACTTCTAAACTATCTTTGAACTGTTTAAGTGTTTGTTGTTCGTCGTAAAAACTTTGCATTCTAAAATGAAATATATTCTGTACGTACCAAATATGCATTTCATAACTAAGCTTTGAATTTAATATTGTACTTGACCAAAAAAGATGCTTTAGCTATTGTTTGCAATTATCTGCCGGAAGTTTTTTTTATATTTATTGATTTATTACCTTTTTAGATTTATTTGCTATCTGACGTCCATTTTCGGAAATTCGCCTTGTTGTGCAGTCGAAAAATGATAAATTCTTTTACAACAAAAACAACAAAAACAAACCCCAAAAAAAAAACAAAAACAAAAAACGAATAAATATGCATGATGATTTTCTTTTATTTTTCTTTTAAACACAAATACTTATAAATGTAATCATTTTTTAAAAAGGTCATATTTTCAAAACAATGTCTGAAATTTCAAATTTATTGAGTTACAGATATAATATGTTTTAATCATAGATGTCAAATAAATAATTATGTAACCGGAAGATAAAATGTGGCTTTTCCTCCTTGTCAAATCAATGGTGTTAAAAGTTTTTTATATTTAGGTGATAATGTCATTTTAGCCGTCTGTACGTAATAAGTTGTTAAACCTTATGACTGAGGTGATGATTGTTTTTCTAAATTCTATGTATGTTGCTATGTTACATTATTTTGTATTGAAACCTGATTGGTTATTTTGTTATTTAAGAAACGAAGATGTTAAAAAAATATTGGTCAGTTTTAAACAAAACAATTTTGAGAAATATTGTAAAGATAGAAAAATTGAACAGTTATAGTTTGGATTTTCAAGTGATAACATTGTCGCTTTCCACCAGAAATAGTTGTTACTGGTTTTAATATCAATTTGTAAACATCAGGATAACCTGTGTTTAGGTTTATTATAAATATTTGTGGTATTCCACTGAGAAAGAAACATTAAAATATAAAATGAGACATTGTGTTGTGATTCAATCCACCTTCAGTAGAACTACAAATTAAGAGCATAAAACTATTACATTTATAAATATTTGTGTTTAAAAGAAAATTAAAAGAAAATCATCATGCATACTTATTCATTTCTTTTGTAAAAGAATTAAAAATGATAAATATCATTTTTCAGCTGCACAACACATTTATGAACAATGAGAAATACTTGATAGATATAAAAATTAAAAAAATGCTAGTGTTTTGACTGGTCTGTGTTTTCTTACAGTATTTTTATTGGGCTTTAATTTGTCACAAGAATTTTGTTGACTACTAGTTTGTCATAGTGTTTTCATTGGTTGGTTTTTGTGACAGTATTTTGGTTGGTAGATAGTTTATCACAGAATCCAGGTTGCCCGATAGTTTTGTCACAAATTCTGGTGGACGATATTAAATAACAGGACTGGTTCAACTCAGATGGTCGAGTTTATAACATGATCTACTAGCCAATAGTTTGGTTTGCCAAAGGAATTCTGTTTGGCCTACAGTTTTTCAAAGTATTGTGGTTGGTCGAAAGTAAGACATCAATGTCATATTGAGAATAACCAAAAGTATAAAAAAGAGATTTTATAAATCTATCTAACCTGTTGTAACAACAAGGAGAAAGTAACTCCACTGGTATTTCCCAGAAATGCAACTCGTTCATGAAAGCACCCGGACATGACGTCAATGGTATATGCAGTTCTCCAGTTTGATACATTGCTAATATTGCAGCAAACATTTCGTGCGGTCTTTCTTCGACGATCACACATGTTTTATAAGATGCAAAGGCTGACCTGTACATTTTCTGCAAGCGAGATGTTGGCCCCTTTTCCAGGCTTTCACGGGGAATTGTGAATACCTGACCTCCAATTTCTATACGTACCCTGCCGGCCATTTCTTTGAAACTGAAAATATTGATATTAGTCTAAAATATTAGGAACTTTAAACAAGTTTTACGTTAACGTTATCATGTCCTAACTTATTTCGTTTTATTACGAATCAAACTAACAAATGCTTACTATAACATTTCATCATTACGTAAAGCATTTCGTTTCTAAAACAAACCGGACATTGACTTTAATCATCTTTCAAAGAAGTGTGATTTTCTCCTTTATCTAAAATAACAAAAAATCTAGAGAAATTCTTACAAGTACAATTTTATATTATTATCCCTCACTTATTTCGTAATGCAAGTGTACTACGTGCGGTGAAATTTGTACTGTTACATAGGTAACAGTACTTTTAACAGTAAAAAATCTGCTCACGTGGTCTTTTGTCTAAGTAAAATAAAATAGCCGCCATTTTTTTCTCTATTCATTCCTATTTTCGAAGTTCACCACGATTGGGCACCACCAGAGAAACTCTGACACCCATACAATTCAGTTCATTGCACCCTGGAGTGCTTTTCGCGTATAAAATGTCTTTTTGTTGAATAGGCAAAAAGTGATCATCCGTTTTCATCGGAAGTAATTGCAATGTGAATAATTATGTGTCAAACTGGAATATGCGACGATTAAAGCATGCAACAAAGGATTATTTAACAATTTTAACCAGTGAAACATTACAGATATGGTGGACAGACGTAAGAGATCATCGTTATTTTGTGAATGCACTTTATCATAAACAATGCAAAAAAAAACTCTGGATACAGAAGGATTTCATATATTGTACAGATCATAACCTTATAAATTGGTTTGTGTTTTGTTTTCTTAATAAAACACAGCTTATTGAATGTTTTTAACTGGTAGATATCATCACTTGTTTAAAGAATAAAAGAAAGACAACCTCTCAAGTAGACCAACGGTACTGTTCACTTAAAACTTAAAGGTAAGGACAGTTGAGTTATAGTTACTCTTGGTTTAATTTTGTTGCAGTAAGATATCGTTGACAATTTCAGATCATCACAGTATTTGTTCGGGGTAATAATTTAAATAACACATGGGTTTGTGAGTAACAGTATATAAATAACACATGGGTTTGTGAGTAACAGTAAAAATATCATCCCTCGTAAAAATACTGTTACCCGAGGCGTATTTTCCTCGGGATGATATTTTTACTGTTACCCACAAACCCATGTGTTATTTAAATTATTACCCCGAACAAATACTGTGATGATCTGAAATTGTCAACGATATCTTACTGCAACAAAATTAAACCAACTGATAATGTTTTTGTTCTTAATGGGTTAATTAATCATTTTTTAAATAATAAGGAATATTTGTACTGTGCATTTATAGATTTCCAAAAAGCTTTCGATTTTGTTGTTAGGGATATATTGTGGTACAAACTTTTGCAATGTGGTGTAAGTGGAAATATATTAAATGTTATAAAGTCAATGTATAGCAATGTTAAGTCACAAATGAAATGTAATAATGAGTTAAGTGATGCGTTTTACTGTAATTTAGGCGTTCGTCAGGGTGAAAGTCTCTCACCTTTTCTTTTTAGCATGTATTTAAATGATCTGGAGCAAACTTTAAATGATAGAGGTATAGAAGGTATTGATGTTGGAATGATAAAGATAGGTCTGTTGTTATACGCCGATGATATTATTCTTTTTGCGAAAAGTGCAGATGAATTGCAACATTCTCTAAATGTTTTATTAGAATATTGTAATAGATGGAAATTAACAGTAAAATACGGGAAAAACTAAAGTCATGGTGTTCAGAAAAGCGGGTAGATTACCGCAGAATTTACGTTTCTTGTATAATGATCAGGAATTAGAAATTGTATCACGTTTTAAATATTTAGGTGTTTTATTTACGTCAGGTGGTTCATATATTCAACATGATAAGTTATTAGCTGGACAGGCTTTAAAAGCTATTTTCAAAATGAATAAAATATTTATATAAATTTACAGATTTATTACCCAAACACACACACTTGATTTATTTGATAAGTTAATTATGCCCAATTTTAATGTATTCCTCAGAGGTATGGGGTTTTTATAAAGCCCCACATGTAGAAAGAACATATTTAAGTTTTTGTAAAAAGATTGTTAAGTGTTAAAGCATCTACTCAAATGATTTTATATATGGCGAGCTTGGTAGACAAAGTTTGATATCATATAGAATGTTTAGTGTTATAAAATATTGGTTAAAAATATGTACATGTCCAGAATCAAAGTATATTAGAAACATTTATTTGATGTTAAAGAATGACGCAGTTAACACGAACCAAATGTAACTAACTGGGTGACTAATGTTAAGAACTTACTAATAAAACTAGGGTTTGAACATGTATGGTTAAACCAAGGTGTTGAAAATAAAGAACTATTTTTTATTGATATTAAAACAAAGGATAAAAGATTATATGGCTGATTGATTTTAATAATAGATTAGAAAAACTCGACAAGAGCACTGTTTTTTAGAACAATAGTTAGTTTTAATTTTAGCAAATATCTAGGTGATATAAATATCCTTAAGAATATAATAGCTTTAGCACGTTTACGCACGTCATCTCATAGATTAGCTGTAGAATCTGGAAGGTGGAGAAAACCAGAATGTGTGCCTTTTAATGAACGAACTTGTCATATATGTAATTCATTAGAAGATGAATACCATTTTGTACTTGTATGTAATATGTTTAAAGAACTTCGTACAAAATATATCAAGAGATACTATTGGAATCACCCTAGTAATTTTAAATTTATTTCTCTTATGAACACAGAAAATGTAACAGATATTCGTAATTTAAGTATTTACACGTATCATGCTTTTATTAAACGTCAGCAACAGATTGATTCACTGTAGATTTTGCCAATTTTAGATGTAGATATATCTATAGCATTATTCTAGGTTAATGCTTACTAAGACAAAACGTTTTGTAAAAATAAATTGCTTTAAATTATAAATATTATAACCGGCTGTTGATATTCACCCTTTCTGTCAAGGGTTGACTCATCTAAAATGAAAACGGTGACTCGATAAAATATATATAGATATATCTATATCATTTTATAAGACTAATTTAATCTTTTTTTGTCAAACAAAATGCTTTATAGTGTATGCAAAATATTAGTACTTTGATGATAACCTAGTAATAGATACCTTTAAAAAAATGGTTCCGTTGATGGAGACTCCTGATCTTTCTGTTTATAATGCCGTTGCTATTTACAGATCACCATCATGTGCTCTATATTTTCGTTTTCGTTTTTTCGATGGGGCATTTATGTGTTGGTGAATGTATCATATTTAGCACTACGTATCATTTGTGGATAGCGCCCCTTTCCAAGAAAGAGCAAAATCCTTAAATGATATCAACATATTATGTAGGAGCATCCAACCTCGTTAACCATATTATTATTATATAGAAATTAATATGTTTTGTCGTATTGTAATATTTACATCATTCTGCCTCTCCAAGCGAGATGTCATGTGAAACCACTCTTTGTTTAATATTGTGCCCTGAAGCTCTTTGGTTTGGTAATTTTATATAGCACAGTGAATCAGCTTAAAGTGTATGAGCTACTTTTCCATTTACCAAAGAATTATTTCACGTGAATACACATGCCATCTCGACTTCTTGTCACGTATTGCTATGTTTATATTTGTGTATGTATATATATTGATGCTTTGTCAATTGCTCTTTTTAGGGCTTTAGTGCAAATAAAAAGTTCTTCTTCTTCTTCTTCTTCTTTATTTTATTACCCCGAACAAAAATACTGTGATGATCTGAAATTGTCAACTAAATCTAACTGTAACAAAAATAAACCAAGAGTAACAATAACTAAACTGTCCTTACCTTTTAAGTTTTAAATGTACTTTAGGCCTACTTGAGAAGTTTTCTTTTTCTTTTATTCTTTTAGCAAGTGATGATATCTACAAATCATAAACATACAATAAGCTAGGTTTAATTTAGAAAAGAAAACACTAACCCATTTACACGGTTATGATCTGTAAAATTTCCAGAATACTTTAAGCATGGTTTTTGACAAAATAACGATGATATCCTATGTCTGTCCACCATATCTGTAACGTTTTACAGATTAAAATTGTTAAAAAATCCTTTGTTGCATGCTTAAATCTTCTGCATGTTCGAGTTTGACACATAATTATTTACATTGCAATTACTTCCGTTGGAACCGGATGTTCACTTTTTGACTATTCAACAAAAAGATATTTTATACGCGAAAAGCACACAAGGGTGCGAACAACTAAATTTTATGAGTGTCATTGTTACTCCAGAGAAGATGTTCTATCAGGGTTTAACGTCGTAAATAAGAATGAATCGAGAAAAAAATGGCGGCCATTTTATTTCATTTTATTTAGAAAATAGACCACGTGACCAGATTTTATACTGTTAAAAATACTGTAACAGCACAAAATTCTTTGTCACGTGGAACGCTTGCATTTACAGTAAAAATAACTCCCAGAGGCCTATGGGAAATTACGAAAAAAGTGAGGGGTAATAATATATAAATAACACATAGGTTTTTGGGTAACAGTAGAAATATCATCCCGAGGAAAATACTGGTACCCGAGGCGTAGCCGAGTTTGACACAAAATTATTTACATTTCAATAATTTCCGTTGAAAACGGATGTTTCCTGTTGACTATTCAACAAAAAGATATTTAATACGCGAAAGGGACTCTAGGGTGCAAAGAACTAAATTTCATCAGAGTAACAGTTACTTCGGCGATGCCCTATCGTCGCAAATAAGAATGAATCGAGAAAAAAATGGCGGCCGTTTTATTTAGAAAATAGACCACGTGACCAGATTTTATACTGTTAAAAATACTGTTACCTATGTAACAGTACAAAATTCGTAGTCACGTGGTACACTTGCATTAACAGTAAGAATAACTCCCAGAGGCCTATGGGAAATTAACATTACGAAAAAAGTGAGGGGTAATAATAAAAAATCACCTGTCATAAAAATTCTGTTAGCCCCGGCTATCGCATCGGGTAACAGTATTTTCCTCGGGATGATATTTTTACTGTTACCCACAAACCCATGTGTTATTTATTAGTTTATTTAAAAGTAATTGTGGGGTACGCCAACGGGAAACTTTGTCACCAGCGTTATTCTCTATTTCTCTCAATGACCTAGAATTGCATCTTGGTTTAACCAATGATGACATTATAATGAACACCAAAATATTCAAGGTGACCTTTATCTTTACTTTATGCTGATGATACTATAATTGTGATAGTCCTGAATCATTACAAAAATTATTGAACGACTTTTACGAATATTGCTCTAAATGGAAACTTACAATAAATAAAAGTAAAACAAAAATAATTTCATTTGGATAGAATAAACCCGGTAATTCCGTTTCCTTCTTAACAACGAACCACTAGTAATAATAAAGGAAGTTTTCTTAAAGATAGAAAAAATTTAGTAAATCAAGCATATAAAGCAATGCATATACTTTATTAAAAAAATATTAAACCTTGATATTCCATTGATTAACAAATTATTTGACCAAACTTTTGTTCCAATATTTACTTTTAACTGCGAAATTTGGGGATTCGAAAATCTGGATTTAATTGAAACGGTACAAAATAACTCCCTAAAAGCAAATAAAGTACACCATTATATATGCTATACAGAGAGCTTGTGCGCTATCCAATGGACATAGTCATTAAATCGAGGATGGCAAATTAGTTATGTGTAACAGAAATAAAATTTCTCTCTTTT